>NW_026860081.1:0-236810 GCF_026571515.1 Ruditapes philippinarum
ATGCTGAATGGAGGATCCAGTTTTTATCCAAATAAATTATTCGTTTCTTTGTTAAATAAATCTGATTTAAGTATAAATAAACCAGTCTGATTCATCATCATCATCAGTTTTTAATCATTTACAAACGTATGCTTTTAATGGTTTAACATGTACACAATCCTTCCAACATATGAAGCTTTACATGAATGTAACACAGATAAACAAATGCAATCACCTTGTAGAATAATTACAAAATAGAGGACATGTGATTAAAGTTGTATAAATTTATTATTAATGCAAAACAGAGTATGCAAGATTCTATGTTGTGATGCGATCTTCATATTAAATGCATTGTGCTTTACATGTATTTGAATTAATTTTGAATAGAAAAACTGAGAAAACTTTCTGTTTTTGTTTTGTTCTTTTTGCGGACATTAACACAACAACAAGCTTAAACTGGCATAAATGGATATAGAATACGAATTTTTTGTTAATTGGAGCCACGATTCTTGTTGAGCTTCCGTTCCTGTCCTAAACCTCGGTTAGTCATACGATTTGCTTAACATATCGTCGTGTGAGTTCTTCTAGTGTTTCTTATGTTCGGAACTATATTTCAGAGAAAAGGTTGAAAATAATTACACAACAAAACAACATTATGTTCGTGGGAATGTAAATAATTTGTGTTTTTTTTTATTTGTTTCCATGGTTTTGTATGTTTTTGTTTTTAATCTGGAGAAAGAGAAAAGGTGTTTTTTGTGGCTTTTTCTGTTCAATTTTTTGTAAGCATATGCTGCTGTATATGTACTTTTTCAATAGTCTATATATTAAGGGGAAATAGCGCACAGGATTTTCCAACAAATCAATGTACTTTAACAAGTACAAATGTTGCTGCGAGAAGCTCCGCGCAAAAATAATGCGCTCATTACAGATACCTTACCAAATCATTTCTGCGCACCAGTCAGATTAAGGAGTAGCGTACATTATTCCGGATTTTTTGTAAATCATTTAAATTTGCATAAATATACTTATCGTATGCACTGTCCATGACAGAGGGACCAGATATTAAATTTAAAAAAAATGCTTTCACTGATGCCTACCTGGTAAGGAAAGTAATTCCAATAAAAACAAGACTTGTAAATGTAAGTTGACATGACAGTACTGTAGTCAGTCATATTAGATGATGAAAAATATCAAAGCATGTACACTTTCTTTTTCACCTATAATGCTAGCTACTCACTTTCTACAAATATCAACAACTAATCATTGTAGTAAATATTAAAATCCACATGTAAATAAGCCAAAGCGACTTTATTTTTCAACATGTCCGTTACATGTTTCGCGCCAAATGATATACCGTGTTAAAGAAGAAAGGCATTGATGCAAAGCATCAAATGGCGTCCAAGCAAGAAATGCAGCAAGTGACGATGAACTAGTAGACATCTGATGACCAGATATTCTTTTAAACTTTTCAATGGTTAATTGGATTTTACCAGAATTGTACATGTATATCATAGATGAATGGGCGGACGAAATACATTGTTCATCATGTACTTTTGTCGGCTTGCTAAAAATAAAAATATTAAATGTATTTTCTTTGGAACATACAAAACAGTAGTCAAATTGAACAAAGTCTGTTTTTTTATTATAATTGTAACAAATACGAACAGCATATGAAAATAGTAGCAAAGGAGACTAATATATAACAGGCATTTTTTCTATCAAATTAAGAAAAATGGTTTCTTTCGATGCCTGGACTTAAGATACAGTAGCTATATTTTAATTAAGTCTCAGATAAATACTGAAAGAAGAACACACATTGGAATGAAAAAAAATGGGATGAATTTCAAAAAGACCAAATTCAGGATTTTTTTGTTATACGCGTTAACAAAAATAATGGTACATTTAAAATCATGAATAAATTTGCATGGCATGTTGATATATTGAAACATTATTTATCAGTGGAAGACTGTTACCTGTCTTTTGGACAGGTATCATAGGGTATGAGGAAATTCACTAACATCATGTTCATGCGAGTCAAAGATATAAAAGCTACTTGACATAGGTTATAAATAAAGAGCTATTGTTAATTGATATATTGGAAGATGAATCTACTATTTTGTTGAATTGCTTCAAAATCCTCGTCTGACCCAACAGTGTGTTTACATTCCTATCAATAAACCCATATAACACCTTGACGAAAGTTTCTGTTGTTAAAATACATGTCGCAGTATTTGGCAAATCAACTTTCCACTCAAACCACCATAAAACCGATTGCCTTTAAACAAAATGGAATCAACTTCTAATAGCAAAAATTCGGGACACCAGGGTCTAATTAAATAATCAGGGGAGCTATTAAATTACTTTATTTTTTTCGATAAGTTATAAAGGGTGCAATTTATGGTTGAATATGTTTGCATTTCATTCTGCAAAACTCTCCAGTTCGTTCTATTATCATAGCGCTTAATTAAACTACTTCTATAAATAGAGTTTCGGACTTTCTCAATGTTAAGGTCATATCTATTTACAGCTTTGTTCCCGTCCTCATTCATTAATATGACATGCTGCAAATCACTGAAGGGAGAACCAATATATGAATTTATCCCTCATGTATACAGACTCAATCAAACCGAGTCTGCAATTCTCTTGTAATTTTGTTGTGATTAATGCTTCCGAGGGTTCACTTTGTTCTAGATTTTTATACTTCATAACAGCAGGTGTCAAGTGCTGTGTGGCAGCTGTAAAAAGTTGCCCCGTACTTCACTTCAGTGGTGTTATATTTTTCTGGTCCTTCGGAATCATTGATGCCAGCACTATTAAGTGTAGAGAATTGAGTACCGCTCAAGCCGGTGCTAGTGGGCGTGAGGGATGTTGCTCGTATTCATTATCCCTCATGTACAGACTCAATCAAACCGAGTCTGCAATTCTCTTGTAATTTTGTTGTGATTAATGCTTCCGAGGGTTCACTTTGTTCTAGATTTTTATACTTCATAACAGCAGGTGTCAATTAAGTGCTGTGTGGCAGCTGTAAAAAGTTGCCCCGTACTTCACTTCAGTGTTGTTGTATTTTTCTGGTCCTTCGGGATCATTGATGCCAGCACTATTAAGTGTTGAGAACTGAGTACCGCTCAAGCCGGTACTAGTGGGCGTGAGGGATGTTGCACTTATTCATTATCCCCCATGTACAGACTCAATCAAACCGAGTCTGCAATTATCTTGTAAATTTGGTGTAATTAATGCTTCCGAGGGATCACTTTGTTTCCAGATTTTTTTTTACATAATAGAAATCGAAAGGAAATCGTGCTTCCGAACTTATTTTTAGCTGTAAATCAGGGATTTATTGATAAAAATCGGGTCCATGGACAAAAAAAGTAAACACAAATAGCTCCGCGCCCGCAGCGCAATAATTAAATAATTAAAGAACATTTTTGTACTAGGAAGCAGAAATGTGATATAAATGTGATTGAAAATGTATTCTTCTTCTTCTTCTCATTTTTGTTATTATTGTTGTTGTTGTTGTTGTTGTTATTATTATTGTTGTTGTTGTTTTGTTTTATTTGTATCAATGGTTTGACGCCATGTTTGAGCATTTTAAATTTAAACTGGGACATACGATTTTATGTCCCTGTTTGAAGGTAAAGTAAATTTAAAGTTGTTTAATTTTTGTTCAAATTTTGTAAGCACATGCTCCTCTTTATGCATTTTCAATAGACTATATAAGGTGAGAAAGAGCATTAAATATTCCGCAAAAAGGTTAAGTTTAGAGCATTCCTAGATCTATCTCCACTCAACCGTTTGTTCAAAGAACTTTATATATAACATTGAAATGCTCCGTTTAAAAACTAGAGCATTCCAGAATAAAATCATATAATTTTTGCCAGTCAGACTTTAATGCTGTTTCTATTTTTCTATCATTATTTTACCGTTTAAGGTGAAAACAATTGATGTGTTTGAAAATTATCAATATTCCTTTAATATCTATTGAAATTTTTTTTTCAGAAAGTTAATTGTTTATAATAAATATCAATAAAATTAACAGTCGTAGTGACATCTTCCATAATAAATAAAGATATTTTCTGCGTAAACTTGTGTATTAACTTTATTTTTTGTATGGAATTATTTATACAATGATATTTAATTATTTTCTTACAAAGAAATAACTGTTTTATTTCACTTTAATTCAAAAAAGGCCAAAAACATAGAAATGATTACACTTAGGTGAATTCCCCAGAGCTATGTACAGAAAGTACCGGAAAACGGCGTTTAGCTAGGTTTTCGAATTTCGTAAATAATTTTTACACTTTTTTCATGGAACATTTATTCAGAAATTACATGTTTCACTATTATAACATGTAGATCACATGCTTATATGTGAATTAAATACAGATCTAACCCTTTTTGGGTCATAATGTGAAGGGTCTTACTTGTCTGCGCTAAAAAAGAAAGACGTAATTCCTGATTTCGGTACACGGGTTTTAGATACTACAAATCTCGTTCTCAAAGGTGACGTCACGTATTTGAAATTCATCATGGCCGACACTGTCAAAATTATGGTAGGCTGCTTACAAGGTTAGCTTTTAAAAAAGCTAGTAGCGACTCGCTTCGTAATTTTTTTTCAAGTGGTGTGTTTAAATGTAAAAATGACAGTTCTGTTAGCTGAAGAGACTTCAGCGAACATCAAAATAAAAGTGAAGTCAACACTGGCCCGGTGCCCGATGGCCAGTGTATATGGGTAAAGTCAAAAATAATGAGGCCAAACATTTAAAGGCTACCAAGATTAATATTTCAATAGTTGTGTATATTGTTATAAGTGCTAAAAATAGCATCTATCAGTGTTGTAAAATATGCCAAGTTTCAGGGACATCACGCTACAAGAGAAAAAGATACAAGAAAAAAATTACCCTAAAATGTCAGGAGTGTAACACTTTTAGTGTGACATTTTACACAAATGATGATTCTCTATTCCTGATACAGAAAAACAGTTTCTTAAATGACAATTTTTGTCACTTATGTTATTTATCTTATTCTCTCGCAATTGCTTTTTCCTATTTTTTTTTGTAAAATGTAGGTATCCCACTTGGTTATCCAGTCACTAAAGTCAGTTGTTGTAAAATAAAATGTACTTTAAAAAAAAGCATGGTTTGTACTAACAGTAAAGTTTCTGCTTATATCTTTGTTATTAAGAGCTTTTCCTTGCTTCTAACATTTTGACCATTGTATATAGTTAAGAATATAAATTCTCTTTTTTCTATGCTATAAATGTTATTGACTCGGTTTCGATTCAAAATAATGACAGTGCTCAGTGTCAGGAGTGTAACATCTTGTACTTTTACTGATTTCCTTATTGCATATAAGGTGTTATATTAATATATTCTTTCTTTTTCAAAAACATGAGTCCAAGTGATGTCAGCAGTGACATAAGTTCAAGTTAACTAAATCAAGCACTTTCTGTACATGATCATCAGTGATGTCAGGAGTGTAACACTATTTTTGCCATCTTTTAACCTTGTAACGATTTCATGAATATACCATATAAATTTCGTATCTAAATATGATTCTTGCCACTATTCATAAGGAAAAGTAATTAAGTATTTGTTTTTTTGTTTTTTTTTAAGAAACCACAATGCTTAAGTTCTGTTTTTAGTATATTTACTTAAATAACATCAAAATTTCCTAAATGTCTACTATTGACAAGTATAATCATTGAAATTTAATGATAATACACTAAAGAAATTACTGAGAAATTAAAATCATGTATATACTCTTTGCAGAACAAAGCATTTATATACAATTATTGAAGATTAAGTATGCAATATAAGTAAAATACAGTATGTGAGAATAGTGAAAAGTGTTACACTCCTGACATTTTTTTCTTTTTCGGCAATTGTAGTTAACTTTGTTTTATTTTCAGCAGACTAATAAACAATTGAAGTAGATATAAAAAAAAACACTATAAAACTTATGTAAACAAATATATATGCCAATTAGTATGATGAGATTTGATATTATTTCTAAACAGTAACCAAGTCAATAACAATAAAGACATACAGTAATTTTTTTTTCATCTATGATAATTACTGTTAATTCTGCAATCATTTTTGTTATCACATTGTTTGAATGCAGTTCCTGCATATTCAATTTTCAGTTATTGTAGTCCTTAGTCTTTTAAAATACTAACCATTTTAATTCTGCCAAAACACTGCATTTTTGCTCTGCTTTTGCTTAATACCTAACCTTAATAAAGTAGTAGCTAGTAATACTAACAATTGTGAGAGAGAGACTAACCTGAGAGGTATGCTTACAGACAGTCTTATATATATAACTACTCAACAGAGCATAAAAATGAAACTCTAAGCGAGTTTGAAAATAAAATTCGCAGAAAGGGTTGGAAGATTCCAGGTACTTCTCCTGATGACTGCAATTGTTTCTTTTGGGCCAGCAGTGATCAGTTACATGCCCTTGGGATGACTCAACAAAGTCACACTCAGTTGAGAAGCAAAGTAATTCAATGCAAGATAAACAAAAAGGAACAATTAACATAGAAAACTTATACTTGTCTTAAGTATTTCATTAAAAAATATTTTAAATCAATATTTTAAGATATTAAGTCTCTTGCCTGAATGTGTCAGGAGTGTAACACTCAAATGTTAAAGTGAAATTGTGCATTTTTTTGTGAAATAGATTCTTCATGGTCATTTTGATATTTTCCTATTGGTTAGGAACAGAAGCTTAATTAATATTTATAACCTTTATTTCCATTATTTGCTAATTGTTTACATGTTAGAAACTTGTTTTCGGTTTTAAGTGTAACTTCATACATATCTTTGCTCTAAGAATAATTCTCAAATGTAATAACCTATCAGTATGTTTTCAAACATCAGTGGTGTTCTGTACATATATGTTATTTTTACCTCCAATGTTTCTGTAAAGAACTATTATCATTTAAACAAGTTATGCTAGTCATGTCAGGAGTGTAACGCTTTTTTTATAAAATACAAGTTAAATTTGACTGCTTATTATTTTTTTTTGAGAGGATGAAATATTTGGAAACTTAATTTTACATCAAAGTAATTATTAATACATACTAACAACTACTTTTTTATTTCTCTGCCCAATTTTCTCCAACTTTAGAAAAACTTGATGTTCTTACATTAAAGAAAATCAGACTTTAGTAACAAAACAATAGCATTTTTTTTTCTGTTGTAAAACTACTGGTAAAAAAATGGTATATTTTTTATCCGTACATCACTACTGTTACAACAAATATAACAACACACATGATTTAATTAACATTGGGAAGTATAGTGACACAATTTTATAAAGCATTGGTTTTGTTAATTTTTGTTAATAAGTTGAAATAAAATGTTGATTTATACAATTTGTGTTGTGTTAGATAAAATCCAATTACTCGGCATTAAACATCAATCAATATCACATGGTTTTAGGTGAAAAATAAGTAGAAATATGAAATTTCAATTTTGACCCTATTTTCAAAGTTTTGCCTCATTATTTTTGACTTTACCCATATAAGTTCAGGCCAGTGTAAATTTAAGAAAATTTTGTTAATTATTTAGTAGAATAAATTCAAAACTGGAATTCGGGCCAGTAAATTCAAAATCTTAAACTCATTGACTGAAAGTGACATATAAAGTTCTCTCAGTTTAACCAAGATGAGTATGAGTATATATGAAGGTGCATGTAAACAGATAGAATGAAGAACCTATGTCTATGTACATTTACTATATGGCCTGTTGACCTTGACCACAAAATGTTAGATAGGTAGATTTCATAAAGATGTCTCTTTATACAAAATTAAGTTGTAATACATGTATTTTATTTAGTATTGGAATATGAGGCACAAGTCCTAAAGTAACACAAGTTGTCAATCAATTCAGCCAGAAAAGCCGGGATCCTATACAAAAAAATATAGGGATCCCGGAAATTGACCAGTCTAAGAAGATGTTTTTCAGATAAGCCGGGATCCTATTAAAACATATAGGGATCCGGGAATTGACCAGTTCAAGAATATAGTTTTCAGAAAAGCCGGGATCGTATTAAAATGTAAATAGATCTCACGGATTGGCCAGTTCAAGTATATAGTTTTCAGAAAAGCTGGGATCGTTTTAAAACATATAGGGATCCCGGGATTTGGCCAATTCAAGAGGATAGTCTTTGATTTTTCCAATTAATTAGGCATATAATTATAAGTATTGTGATTTCCGCATTTTAAGTTTGTTAATAAATAGCTCTAAATATATCTATATTTTAAGTTAAATTAATTTAACGTTCATTATATACAATAAAAAAATTAACGTTTAATGGCCTTTCATTACGACAACAATCAACACAAATATAGTTCATTAGGTTTTTCCTCCATATCTTATACGATCCCGGATCCCGGGCGTCCCGGATCCCGGCTAGTAAATACATACACTAAATACCGGAAAGGATAAAATGACCGGAAAAAATAAAAAATGCACAGAACCAGATGTACACTTATGTTAATTAACCAAACGAAAACTTACTACAGAGAAAACAGGTGAAATCACTAAATCAGAAGTCAGTGTAAATATGACTTATTAAAAAGAATTCATAAAGACAAACATTTTAATCATCATTATATCTTTGCGCTCAAAACAATACTTGCTGATTTTTAAAAATGGCGTGAAAATTGAAGGTTTTTTGACGATATGTAAGATTAAATTTGATTGGCTAAATAATTTTGGATCCTAGTCCTGATAGATAAATTTTGTAGAAAGCTGGAAGCCAAGCTTCGATTAAATTTTTGGATGTCTTCGGAGTTTTAGGTTGTTTCTCAGTAAAATCCTACCGTAATACCGGCTCGCCGTGGCGAGCCGGCAAAATGACGGACTTTGCACTGTAAAACATTTGTCACACACAAAATATCATTCATTGCAATATTGACCAGTCTAAAATAAATCCATTTGAACAATGTTATGTGATGTGAATCCTGTAACTTTTAGGAAATACCCGTTCATTTGTAAACATTTGACAGGTCAACACAACAGGTGGTTGTTATGATTATTTTTAAGAAATTGAAGACAACTGCCATTAGAAGATTCTTTAAGATGCATGATCGTTATAAGTGTCCTTTTAAATTCATTATAATTAATGATCTTTATTGGTTATCGCCAAATTTTGACTTATGTCCATGATGTTTAGACCCAGACCCTAGTCCAATATATTAGACGTTACAGGCTTGTTATAGTTTATGTCGGTCAAGCCTGACGTCTAATAGTTATTGCTCAAAAACGCATAGCATCATAAGAAATTCAAAAAATGTCTATTGTTTTGCCTTTCAAGCTTTATTCAAAAGCTTATCTTCTTTTCTTTCAATTTCATGCTCAATCATACACAAAAACTCTCAGACAATGTACTTATCAATTTAAAATGAAATATAAACATCAATCTATTTTTGTCTATCAGCCATACTGGTTAAGCAAGGTGCTTTACAGATTGATTCCAAATTTTTGAACGGAAAAATATATTCGAACACACTGGCGGTGCATGGGCAATTATTTCGTTAAAAAAATATTCCGTTAGATTGTTCATAAATAGCAGGGCTCGCGCTGGCAGGAGCCAATGAGCAAATTGGCTCCAAAATAATTAAATTGGCTCAAGAAAATTACGATTGGCTCAAACTTACGAAAAGTATGACTTTTGGAATCTCCAGTCTAAATTTAGCATTTTCTATTTTAAGAATGGAAAAGTACACATCTGGTTTTCCATCAACAACTTCCGTTTTATCACTTCTTATCTCAAAACACAGCGACACAGTCTACTTTTTGTGGGTCTTTGACTGGTTTATATTTGTAACTTCCGTTCCGAACGAAATATTGATATGAACAGTAACACAGTCTAATACACTGACCTCAGGGTATGTTTACATGTTTATCATCTGATAAATACGACACTAATTGGTGTGAAAAATACCTGTGGCAGATTGTTGAATATGCACTGGATAATTGGTCTTAATATTCAATATGAAACAATAACTAGCGGCATCTCAAGATTATCGCTAATCAAATCAGCATTTTGGGTATGAAATGGCAACTTGACCAGTAAATTTTATTGTTGTTGATAAACAGATCGAAGGAATTACGAGTTGCAGTTATTCTTGTTGATTTTTTTTTTGGTTGTGGTGGGAGGGGGTGTTATTGCCAATAAAATCCAGGGCCAGAACACTAAGGGGTCTCAAATTAAACACAAAATTTTAACAATTTTTCAAAATAGAAAAGCAAGAAGCAGTGGGAATGTTCTTCAAAATAGGACAGCAAAAAAGCAGTGGGAAATACTAATAAGGCAGTAAACAGGGCTCGCGCTGGCAGGAGCCAATGAGCAAATTGGCTCCAAAATAATTAAATTGGCTCAAGAAAATTACGATTGGCTCAAACTTACGAAAAGTATGACTTTTGGAATCTCCAGTCTAAATTTAGCATTTTCTATTTTAAGAATGGAAAAGTACACATCTGGTTTTCCATCTACAACTTCCGTTTTATCACTTCTTATCTCAAAACACAGCGACACAGTCTACTTTTTGTGGGTCTTTGACTGGTTTATATTTGTAACTTCCGTTCCGAAGAAATATTGATATGAACAGTAACACAGTCTAATACACTGACCTCAGGGTATGTTTACATGTTTATCATCTGATAAATACGACACTAATTGGTGTGAAAAATACCTGTGGCAGATTGTTGAATATGCACTGGATAATTGGTCTTAATATTCAATATGAAACAATAACTAGCGGCATCTCAAGATTATCGCTAATCAAATCAGCATTTTGGGTATGAAATGGCAACTTGACCAGTAAATTTTATTGTTGTTGATAAACAGATCGAAGGAATTACGAGTTGCAGTTATTCTTGTTGATTTTTTTTTGGTTGTGGTGGGAGGGGGTGTTATTGCCAATAAAATCCAGGGCCAGAACACTAAGGGGTCTCAAATTAAACACAAAATTTTAACAATTTTTCAAAATAGAAAAACAAGAAGCAGTGGGAATGTTCTTCAAAATAGGACAGCAAAAAAGCAGTGGGAAATACTAATAAGGCAGTAAAAGACCTAAATTCAACACCATCATTTAATTTTGTTCTAAATTCTATGGGAAATTTCAAAAGACTTGGGGATTTTGAGGACCAAACTGGGGAAAAAAGAGGCTAGTTTGGTTGGGGAAGTAGCCTTTATTGGGCCACTACAAAGAAGGGTATTTTGGCCCTGAAATCTGACTTAATTATGAAAATATTCAAAAATATAAAACTGAGAAGGAATTTTTTTGATATACAGAGTATTCCTGAAAAAGAAAAAAGATTGAACTTATGTCACTATGATGCCACAGACTTAAGATTTTAAGGGAACCTTGCTGCCTACATGTAACTTTTGGCAAATGTTATAGTTACTGACCTCTAAGCTTAAAATTATGATTACCGACTGTAAATTATACTCATATATGTAAGATTTGTTAATGTAATAAAAATGTAGCTACCAAAATTAAGTTGGATAATAGTTAATGCTTTTCTAAATATCCCATGCCGTACCATTGCCTGATTTGAAAATAAAATACAGGCAGGCAATTTTTGCCGCGAGGAATTGGCTCAAAGTAAAAAATTGCCAGTGCTAGCCCTGGTAAAAGACCTAAATTCAACACCATCATTTAATTTTGTTCTAAATTCTATGGGAAATTTCAAAAGACTTAGGGATTTTGAGGACCAAACTGGGGAAAAAAGAGGCTAGTTTGGTTGGGGAAGTAGCCTTTATTTGGCCACTACAAAGAAGGGTATTTTGGCCCTGAAATCTGACTTAATTATGAAAATATTCAAAAATATAAAACTGAGAAGGAATTTTTTTGATATACAGAGTATTCCTGAAAAAAAAAAAGATTGAACTTATGTCACTATGAAGCCACAGACTTAAGATTTTAAGGGAACCTTGCTGCCTACATGTAACTTTTGGCAAATGTTATAGTTACTGACCTCTAAGCTTAAAATTATGATTACCGACTGTAAATTATACTCATATATGTAAGATTTGTTAATGTAATAAAAATGTAGCTACCAAAATTAAGTTGGATAATAGTTAATGCTTTTCTAAATATCCCATGCCGTACCATTGCCTGATTTGAAAATAAAATACAGGCAGGCAATTTTCGCCGCGAGGAATTGGCTCAAAGTAAAAAATTGCCAGTGCTAGCCCTGAATAGGTCAAAACTTATGCAAATACACGCTGTCTTCATTGTTTTTCGTTCCGCCCGATTTTCTGGCGGAACATGCTATGGGTTTTTGAGCAATTTCGATATGACGTTGCTTTGCCCAGAAGAAAAAATATCTCAAAGCGAGGTCATATTTATAGGACTAACAAAGACCCTAACCCCTGCATCCATCACTGGTTAATAATTTATCAGATTATCGGGACCACTCTTACAATCTGCTCGCAGCAAAATACTTATCATAACGCTGTAATCTTTAGTGATTTTGTAGAGAAATATAAATATTGAAGAAATTATATAGGGTAAAATCATAAGGCAGTGGCAAGCCATGGCATAAGGCCGGTATTTCTGCCATACATGACACACAGACCACTTTCCAACTAGTGTTGGTTTATACAGAATTTATTTTAGTTAGATTGTGTAGGAAGCTATAAGCTGATAAGCTTACATTTTGGAATCCGTTCCTGGAACCAACCAGTACTGAGCAATGAATCCGGGTCAGCTCGGCCCTAAAACGTACTCGGCCCCCGAGTCAGCTTGGCCCTATTCCAACTCGGCACGGGTCAACTCGGCCCTCTTTTTAATTATTAATATTAAGGTTTGTGTTATCACTTTTTATTGTTATTATGAAATTATTTATAAAACACGGATTGACAGTTTCAATACAAGCTGCAGACAGGCTTTTCTTATCAGTAGAACTGCGAGTAAAAATTACCGATTGCGTATCTCAGTATATTTCTGACTCGTGGTAGGTTTAACCGTAAATTTAAATACATTCAGTGTCAAACAATGTGTTGAAATATATACTGAGAGGAAGCTAAGATCACCAGCTTTAAATTGGTGTAACAAATTTTAAAATCTGACATTACATTTAATCGCCCCAAACTAGCGATTTAAATACGGCTAAATTTGCATTCTTATGCAAGCTAAGGGAAACTAAGGATAACAACTCTTGCTTTTCACTCGATATACCTCGGTTATTTACGTGGTTCAACAGAGAGAGTTTATTGATATAAGACAAATAAATAACAATTTTTTTCTAAATATACTTTATTTCGGCAGAAGTACAATGTATAACTATATAATAATAAGATATTTCTTATTATTCATTTACCGTAACAACATGCAAAGCAATGTTAATACGCTATATATATTTTGTAAAGTGGGCCGAGTTGGTATAGGGCCGAGTTGACTCTTTTCCCTGAGCAATGAGTGAGTCCCCCCACTCAACTGAAAAATGTTGGGGATATGAAAAAAATGGAGGAGGTGGGGGGACATGCATTTACCTTACAATATGACATACACAGAAGAATTAATTTATTTCACGATTTGGCAATTTTTGCTCAACAGCAGAAATGGAAAAGTAAAATATTGACAAATACTAGTATTAAGTGCGCAGTTCAAACAGTCGATACCAGACCCAGCTGTTTCATGCTATTTAGTCATTACGGGGAGTGAAAATAAACATGGCAGAGGCATTCAAGATACGATGAAGATTAACTGATTTAAGTTAAAAAGATTGTCAGCTGTGCACCTTGGCCCGCATTGATTAACATCATTAAAATGTGCGATCTGGAAAAAATATGCGCAAATCAAGTAATCGCGCAGCCTAGATGCAACACTGGCCGATACCTACTGTTGAGGCTTGCCATATGGAATACTAAAATAAATAATCTAAAACAATAATTAATGTGCAAACTTGTGTTTTTAAAAGAAAATTTTATTGAATGTCATGAAAACTATATCAATTAGCTAATGGAATTACACTAGATTAGTTTTATTTTCAGCGTCTGATGATCAGTAGTTTTTTTCTTCTGAAAATACAAAAAGAAATAAACTTAAACATTATTAAATCATTTTTATAGACTAAATATATTAATACATTTGTAATAAAAATTTTGTCTCTGGCATAGAAAATTTCAAACTGGTTGTTTGCTAAACTTTAAAAATTGTATAAGGATTTCTTATTTGTTGGATGCAGCGCACATGTTTTTCATAATTGGATAAGAACGGTATTGTCAAAAAAAACAACTACTATTGGGTCAATTTCCAATGGTAGTTAGTTTATTACAAAGTAGTTTTAATATTTATAACTTGTAAATTAAATTTACATTGGCTCACAAAAACTCTTAAATTAAAGGTGAATTTATTTTTAGCTCACCTGTCACAAAGTGACAGGGTGAGCTTTTGTGATCGCTTTTCGTCCGGCGTCCGTCCGTCCGTAAACTTTTGCTTTAAATGACATCTCCTCATAAACCACTGAGCCAATTTCATCCAAACTTAACAGGAATTTTCCTTTGGTGGTCACCTTTAAAAATTGTTCAAAGAATTTAATTCCATGCAGAACTCTGGTTGCCATGGCAACCAAAAGAAAAAACTTTAAAAATCATCTTTTAAAAAACCATAAGAGCTAGAGCTTAGATATTTGGAATGAAACATCTTCTAGTGAGTGTCTACCAAGTTTGTTCAAATAAAAGCCCTGGGGTCAAAATTGGCCCCGGCCCTGGGAGTCATTGATTTTCCCTATATGCATATAGTAAAAACTTAAAAAATCTTCTTTTAAAGAACCGTAAGAGCTAGAGCTTAGATATTTGGCATGAAACATCTTCTAGTGAATGTCTACCAAGTTTGTTCAAATAAAAGCCCTGGGGTCAAAATTGGCCCCGACCCAGGGGGTCATTGATTTTCCCTCTAGCATATAGTAAAAACTTAAAAAATCTTCTTTTAAAGAACCCAAAGAGCTAGAGCTAAGATATTAAGCATGAAACATCTTCTAGTGAGTGTCTACCAAGTTTGTTCAAATTAAAGCCCTGGGGTCAAAATTGGCCCCGCCCAGGGGGGGTCATTGATTTTCCCTATATGCATATAGTAAAAACTTAAAAAATCTTCTTTTAAAGAACCATAAGAGCTAGAGCTTAGATATTTGGCATGAAACATCTTCTAATGAGTGTCTACCAAGTTTGTTCAAATAAAAGCCCTGGGGTCAAAATTGTCCCCGCCCCAGGGGGTCATAGATTTTCCCTATATGCATATAGTAAAAACTTTAAAAAATTCTTTTAAAGAACCCAAAGAGCTAGAGCTAAAATATTTAGCATGAAACATCTTCTAGTGAGTGTCTACCAAGTTTGTTCAAATTAAAGCCCTGGGGTCAAAATTTGCCCCGCCCCAGGGGGTCATTGATTTTCCCTGTATGCATATGGTAAAAACTTAAAAAATCATCTTTTAAAGAACCATAAGAGCTAGAGCTTAGATATTTGGCATGAAACATATTCTAGTGAATGTCTACCAAGTTTGTTCAAATAAAAGCCCTGGGGTCAAAATTGACCCTGCCCAAGGGGGTCATAGATTTTCCCTATATGCATACAGTAAAAACTTAAAAAATCTTCTTTTAAAGAACCCAAAGAGCTAGAGCTAAGATATTTAGCATGAAACATCTTCTAATGAGTGTCTACCAAGTTTGTTCAAATAAAAGCTCTGGGGTCAAAATTGGCCCGCCCCAGGGGTCATTGATTTTCCCTATATGCATATAGTAAAAACTTAAAAAATCTTCTTTTAAAGAACTCTAAAGAGCTAGAGCTAAGATATTTAGCATGAAACATGTTCTAATGGGTGTCTACCAAGTATGTTCAAATAAAAGCCCTGGGGTCAAAACTGGCCCCGCTCGGGGGGGGGTCATTGATTTTCCTTATATGTGTATAGCAAAAACTTAAAAATCTTCTTTGGAAAAACCCAAATAGCTAGAGTTTAGATATTAAGCATGAAACATCTTTAAGTAAATATCTACAAAGTTTGTTAAAATAAATGTCCGGGGGTCAAAACTGGCCCTGCCCAAGGGGTGACATTGTTTTTAACTATATGTGTATAGTAAAAACTTTAAAAAATCTTCTTTTAAAAAGCCAATGAGCTAGAACTTAGATGTTTAGCATGAAACATCTTCTTATGGGTGTCTACCAAGTCTGTTCAAATAAACAAATAAAAGCCCTTGGGTAAAAATTGGCCCGAGGGTGGGGGGCCTATATACAGGTGAGCGACCTCAGGGCCATCATGGCCCTCTTGTTGAAAGATCTTTCCGATATTTTGTCATGAGATAAATGGCCAGACATCATCCAAAAATTATTTAGGGAAATAAACATGAAAATATACATGTTCATTCTTTGTGAAAATTATTATTGAAAAAATGGCGTACAGTGTGTGCATTGGCTAGCAATACTGGTCTGTACGGCTAGCCACTTCTAAATCATAATTTAAAGATACCTGCAAACAGATTCCCCTTAAAGTCTAGATAGCCAATTATCGTTTTCACAATTATTTGATAATCCTGAACATTAATAGCAATGTCAATTAGATCTGTGAAGAAATATGAAATAAGTGACAAACTTTGAATTGTACATTAGTGTATTCTTCAGATATGGTAAACATAATAAATATTTACAAGTATATTTGAAACTACATTGGTAAAATTAAGTACATTTAACAGACTATTTTCTTGTCACTGTTTTTGGCACTGTCAAACAGTTACACCTAATTTTAACTCATTTTATCAATCTTTTGGCAAGAGTGTTAAACTGTTAAGCTCAGAAAACCTCTGTCTTTTCTCTCAGAAAACTTCTGTCTTTGCTTTTAAAAATAAGGATATATAATATTTTAAGTTACTTATCAAAAACTAATTGAATTACAGCTGTCATAACGCATATCAGCGATCTTTAGCAGACATGTAACAATGTTATGACGTTATATTAAAAAAATCTTTTCTTTGATACCTTTTAATAAAATGAATCTGGTGAATCTGGTTTCACTGGAGACAATTTAAGGACTATTACATTTAATTTTTACTGAAGCAATTGAAATGACTGAATTGGAAAAGACTTATAAAAAATGTATGTGCAGCTGTGGTCTCTAGTTTTTGCCGGTCTAAGGAGACAAAGGGAGACTGTAAATTAGACTGTTAATGTTTACATGTATCATACATGTGAACTCTCCCACTTTTTGCGGGAAACTCAGCCATATTTAACTGCATAATTATATCTGCAGCCATATTTTCAAAGATTTTTCTCCATACACAAATGAAAGAAACCTACCTATTTTTGAAGTCAGTACTTCCTTCTTTGTTTATTGCAAATTCTAAATCTCCCTCTTTTTATATGCCCGAAAGAATTTCGGGCATATTATGTTATACCCCCTGGCGTCCGTCCGTCCAACTGTCTATCCGTCTGTCCGTCCGTCCGTTAGCAATTTGGTTTCTGGAGCATATCTTAAGTTCCATTTGGCCCACAGCATTCAAACTTCATAGGATGATTGTCCATATTGGGTAGAAGACCCCTATTGATTTTAGGGTCACGAGGTCAAAGGTCAAGGTCACTATGACCTTAAAACTGAAAACAGTTTCCGGAGCATAACTTAAGTTCCATTTGGCCCACAGTGTTCAAACTTCATAGGATGATTGTCCATATTGGATAGAAGACCCCTATTGATTTTGGGGTCACAAGGTCAAAGGTCAAGGTCACTATGGCCTTAAAACTGAAAACAGTTTCCGGAGCATAACTTAAGGTCCATTTGGCCGACAGTGTTCAAACTTCATAGGATGATTGTCCATATTGGGTAGAAGACCCTTATTGATTTTGGGGTCACAAGGTCAAAGGTCAAGGTCACTATGACCTTAAAACTGAAAACAGTTTCCGGAGCATAACTTAAGTTCCATTCGGCCGACAGTGTTCAAACTTCATAGGATGATTGTCTACATTCAGTAGAAGACCCCTATGGATTTTGGGGTCACAAGGTCAAAGTCACTATTACTTTAAAACTGAAAACAGTTTCCAGAGCATAACTTAAGGTCTATTTGTCCCACAATATTCAAACTTCATAGGATGATTGTCCATATTGGGTACAACACCCCTATTGATTTTGGGGTCACACGGTCAAAGTTCAAGGTAGCTATTACCTCAAAACTAAAAACCGTTTCCAGAGCATAACTGAAGTTCCATTTGGCCCACAATATTCAAACTTTATATAAGGATTGCTATTTGAAGGAGGTAATACTTTATTTAATTTATGTAATGACTTACAAATGCTTCATCCTTAGTAAAGAAAAAAACACTTTCGGGCATATAATGCTCCGCCTAGCGGTGCTCTTGTTAAAGAAAAGTCTCCCACTTGATCATTGAAAAAAGTTAACATGTATGCACTGGTTACATGGTAGACAGAATGGCCTCTTACCGTTGAGTAAGAAATAATTGGTCTTCAATTCTTTATTGAAGAATGAAATCTTGGGAATTTAAAAAAAACTACAGATATGTATAAGGTAAAGTTGGGTGCTCCTTCCTAAAATTGATAGTTATCCCAACAACTTCAAATGGGCCTTATCTGTGTAGAAAAATGCAATTGGTTGTAAGAGTTGGAAAAAGGCATGGCCTAGCATAATTTAATTCAAATGACTTAGTCTAATTACAAAGCTTGTTTCAGTTTCCATTATTCTGAAATTATTGCGTAATAATTGTTGTCAGTCTATGTACATCCGGTCAGTACATCATGCAATGATACATTATTTATACTCATCATCTCCAGCAATTGGTTAGCGTAAATATACGGACAATACTTGAGTATAATCATAAATGGTTGTTTGTTAAGTATCATTGTATGTATTTTCATAAATTTTCACTAGAATAAGTTTAAGAGTCATTGTTTACTTTTATGAAATGAATCAGCTACATAACACATCCGGGGAAACAGGTGTACAACATGCAGCCAGGTCAATAATTTTGAGTTTCCCACCCCAGATTCCTCTACTACCTAAGAAAAGATTTATATCTTTGATATACAAATGATATTTAGTATGTGTTTTATTCATTCATTTTTAAGGGTTAGGTTCTTGTTACTAATCACCATAATTTTGAGGAAACCCAGGAGATAAACTCAATGGATGCCTAAACTAGACCTTGTCTTTAACATTAATAAGTACATGTATATATAATTAACTATCATTCAATCATGTCTATAAACTGGCAAGGTGTTGAACATTATAAGGAAATAGATAGATATTAAACTGTATTGTATATTTTCCAGGTGTCAAATATGATATAAGAAAGAAAGAATCAAGTTTTTAGACATTTGGGTGCTTCCAGACTTGCATTTAAAAACAGTCTTGCTTACGGTTATTGGACTGCTAGCCCAATTTATCCAAGCACCATGGCGACTGGAACTCTTTCTGACTTTGTGCCTAATGTGACGACACAGGATACAAGAAAGCGACAACAATGTTACGAGGTGATGTCAAGGTACCTTAGTGATCCACGAAGCTCCCTGTCATGTGATGATATGGATGCACTGGTGGAAGGTTTGACAGCTTGGGTAACCTGTAGCAACTACAAGGTAAGTTCTAATGTTCTAAGGAAAGAAGTTACTAGCAAATTTAATACTTTGATCACTCTTGATTGGTAATGCTTCATCTTCCAGCTTATTTTATAATGATAGCAAAAGATTTTGATTAAAGTTTTGAGTATCATTTGGAGATAGTTTAAAATGACATTATGTCCATACAAGTGTCAATTGCGTATACATATAAAGATAAAAGTCAAAATATCTTTATATTTTGCCATAATTGTTTTCGATTTTATATTTAAATAAGCAAGATAACTCGCATAACACAATAAAATTACCATACATATAATTTATTGGTAAATGTCACATTGATAAAAAGAGAGGGACAGTCTTTTTGCTGTTTTTTTTTGTAGTTTTATTTATTTTTCCTAAACATTATTAGCAATTACTGGTCAATGAATGTCTGCTAAGAGATAAATTAATTATTAATTTGTGGATTTAATATTTACAGAAATGTTATTTTATATTAGCACATTCTAATTAGAGATAATTACTTTCAAGTTCTCATAACATGTAACATGATTCATTTCCTTAAACACTGTAAGTGGCTTAAGTGCTTGTTCATACCAAGATAAGTTAGATAACCTAACTGTGTGCTGGAACTGGAAGAGGTTAACATCCTTTGCCATAGGTATAGATCCATCCAAACCTGCAAATATGTGTTGTCTGATTTATTTATTTCTATCACATATGACAGTGACAAAGAAGTCTCGACTATTTAAAGCTATTATTAAAATACAAAATGGTAAAAAAGTTTGTATTTTTAGAGTTATATGATGTTGAGCTTGAACGAGCACCTGTGTTTTTTTCAATGTTAGGGAAATTGGTAACAGGGTCCATAATGAGAGGGGGAAATTGTATCGCAGAGGGTGAGAAAGGAAAATTTAGAAACAGAAAGAACAGTCCATTTTATGTCAAACTAAGACAAAAAACCAATATATTTTTTTTAAAAATACAATGTCCTTCACTGCCCTACTGTAATGACAAAATGGTTCTCAAAAAGATTGTTTTCTTTACTTTTGGAATGGATTATTTTCTGAAATATGGGGAAATATATACTTATTGTGTAGGAGAATGGGACTGAAATTATGGGGCTGAATTTCTGTCCAAAATTGAGTACTTATATTGATCTTTTTGAAAACTGTTGCATGTCTCAATGGATTTATTCAGGTTGATACAAATTTTACAATTATGTTCATCATGCTAAACACTGCAGATGAAATTGATTTCCTACAATACATGAGGCAATATTCATCTGTTATTATCAGCTGTACTGGCAGCTAAATAAATATTGTTTCTTTGGTTACAAATAACGATATTGTAAATATATCTGATAGTCTTTTTTTTTTTATATGTTTTTCTGTATTTTTTCACCTTAGCAATAAATGTTCAGGGCTATATTGTTTTTTGCCCTGTCTGGAGACAGACAGCCATTTTTATTTGATAAGCAATTTTTTTGGATAAACTATGTACGGTAACTAACAGTACCACTAAGATTATGACGATATTTTATTATAAGGCTACAAGATAGTTAAATAGAAGATTACTAGGAAAAAAAAGTGAAAAATGTTGATTTTGTTCTCAGAAGCAATGTTCATTTCTCCAGGGGTGTGTCTGTATTGGTATTTGTTGTGACGGCGGTATTGAGCTATATCATTTTACAGCTTTACTGTGTTGTGGCTATCTGCCGTAGCATGTTTTATTAATGTATATATTGTAATTGAAGTGAAATAACACAATATATAGCATATGGAAGATATTGAGAATGTGGTTGAAAAAGTGTAATTTGCCATGAGAGAATAAAAAATAGAATATTCGTGTTGTGAATGATAAAGCTGTATTAAGAGTGTTTTTTTTGGATTTATTGATTGACCAAGTTTCATTCTTTGGATATAAAATTCCTTCAGAAAACATTGCGCAATGCACAAATGGTTTATGAGATGGGATTCATTGATTTTTGGGCAACAGTAGAGTAAATGCTTGTGGAGCAAATTGTTTTGGTGTTCCTGGTTACATGATGCAAAAAGAAAGTACAAGTTTATTGACTGATAAAGTCCTACATCATATCTTGGTAAGGAAATTAAGGGGTTGTTATAGGTGCCTGCCCAAAGCATATCTAGAAGAACAATTAATGGAATCATATCTGATTAAAGTCGGCTCCTAAATAATGCTACATGAAAAACATGGGGAAAAAAAATTTAAATTAATATTGGGTAGCTAGTATTCACCAGTGTTAAGTTGGGAAGTTGCCATTCATTCAGACTGCTGCATGGACATGCAAATAGACCGAGCTTTAAACTGGTGTCCTTAGAACAGTTAAATCAATGAAATGAAATTTTCCATGGAGCATATGCTAGCATATACTTCCTTCATGTACCTGTTACAGTTTCTCTTTGTTTCTTAATAACACCTTGATCTATTGACTGATTTTTTTTGACATTTTGCCATGCAGTTGAGCTCTTGAGGTGATTTTGAGTTGATTTAGTCAAGGTCACTAAGTCTAAAATTAGGTTTTACTTATTTTTCCTCTGAGAAATGGATTTTAGCTGTGTCAAAACAATATCAGGGAACCATTATCACTCAATATTGCTGTATCATTAACATTATATATATATTTTTGAATAATTATTGCATTACTTATCAAGATATAAGTAAGGGTGATATAACAAAAGAAGTTTTTTGCCTTAGATTTATTACCGTTCTTTGGCACCTACTTAATGTAAGGGGATACCTTTTGAGAACATCCTGTGACACAGCATGTGAGAAGTACAGCTTGTACTTGGTCAAAGTGCCAAGTGTTGTACAAGACAGCCTACCATAGTTGCCATTTTTTTTTTAAAAATGTTTGATAACTTTGTAGTGAAGAATTCACCAACATCGTAACAGGCCAAGTCTGTGCGATCATTTTATTGAAAGACTGATGTAAAAAGTTCATATTCTTGTAATAGTTTGTGTTATCGCTATATCAGACATTTGTATTTTTATATTTTACAGATTTCATTAAATGGATTGGAGATTCTTTGCCTTATGATTGATAGAATGGGAGAAGAGTTTAAACCACATGTTACTACAGGTATAACAGTCTCTCACAAGTTTCTCTACTTTTTCATGAGTTTGACAGCACAATTACTAAAATTTAACAACCAGTTACAAAGAAAAAAGATTTTTCAATATTTCAAACTAGTTTTGGTCTCCATCAACTGTGTTGAAAATAAAGGAAAGTAGACAACTTAAAAGATAAAATTGTCCTATGACATCATAGTAATGTCACGTAATTGAGTGATGTTGAATGAAGATTTTGGTAATACGTAATTGAGTGATGTTGAATGAAGATTTTGGTAATACATCACATTATGAGGAGAGTTAAGGGAAATCCACTGAGGTCTAAAAGCCTTAAACATAAAATCTGAAATTCTTACATGCATCAAGTGGGGAATTTAAAACTAAAAAAATGTGAAAAGGTAAAAGAGATAGTCAAATATACTAGTTGTCTAAGTATATGCTAGGAATTCGATTGGAATTTGATGTATTTAGTGCATGCCCTAGCAAGATTTGAGTCAAAAGTGTATAACCCTTTTCATTTCTTAGGTCATTTCGCTAAATAAAATGATAATTCTGAAAAAATTGGAGTGAATGAATGATCTGAAATTTTACTTAGGAGTTAATTTGATAGACCTACATTAAATGGTGTAAAATCTGGAAATATTAATTCCAGTGGCATCATGTCTTAAAATGTCAGTTTTGTCTCTTTCATGCACCAAGTGAACAGTGCTGCGCTAAGCTATTCATGTGAATAAATATATCCTGCATTTTGATGAAAATAGTTCATCTCAGTTAGATAAGAGAATATTTTTTTCATTTGAACTTAAATCTATAAGCTGCCTGTTTCCAGATTCATGCTAATTTTCATGGATTTTTTTAAAATTTATCAAAAAGTAAAATATTGTCAAGTGAGCAAAGAAAGAAATTTACAAATTGAAGCACTTGAAATCTGCATATGCTACTAAAAATGGGAGAGAATATGCAAAAAATAGCCCTGACTTTGTTAGTTATGCAGTAGAACTGTGGCAGTACATATAAATCTTTGTAATCAGTCATTAATTGAATTAACATGATTGTAAATTATTTCTTGAACTGTAAAAAGATATACTCTAATGTAACTAAAGTTATTCATTTGACCAAAAATACTTGGTTTATAGTATTAGAATGATAATAATTGTGTCATTTCTCTGTTTTTTTCCATAGTTTTGACAGCATGTATTGATAGGCTTGGTGACTCCAAAGAGCAAGTGAGTATTCTTGATCCATGCTAAACTTTACTATAGGAACTTCTATATTTTGATAAAATTTGAAATTAGAGCATTCACCACTGGCAAAACTATAAATACACATAGATGCTCAAGTGTTTAGTCCAGTTAAAATTCCTGCATGCCTACATTATTGAATTCAAGAGCATTTAGACATTTATGGTCTTTAATGTTCAGATGAACTGTGACAATGAGTAATAAAAACAAAAATAACGATTGTCCTTTGTTAAACTTTCTATTAATGTGCTAGTGTGATGTCATTTGACAGTTACGTTTTGCTAATACATGTCATACTACCAGGGCAGTCAATGCATAAATCTGTTTTAGTGTTTTTACATTGCTCACTGAGTTGTGCATATTATAAACAAGCAACAACAGCATATGGTCATGTGTTTCTTATGGTGTCTGATTAGTGCCATTCTTGTTTTCGCCCCGCGACCCTGCCAAGCGAAAAGTCGAAAATTAACAAGTTAAAATGGCGGGGGCGCAGAGTGAAAACATGCTAATTAGCGAGGGGATGGGGCGAAGTTTAATAAATAGAACCTCGTTCCGCGAGGGCCGGTTGAGATTTAAGAAATATAATAGCTGGACGAAAACACGCTAATTAGCGGGAGTGCGGGGTGAAGATTAATAAAGAAAACTTTGCTGCGTGCCCCCGCTAATTAGCGTGTTTTCGTCTCGTGACCCCGCCAAGTAAAAAGTTGAGAATAAACAAGTTAAAATGGCAGGGACGCGGAACATAGACATGCTAATTAACGTTTGGCGAAGTTAAATAAATAAAACTTTGTTCCGCTGGGGCGCTGAGCAACATTTAAGAAATAAAACAGCGGGGTCGCAGGACGAAAACACGCTAATTAGCGGGGGCAGGGGCGAAATTTTATAAATAAAACTTTGCAGCGCACCCGCTTATAAACTTGTTTTCGTCCCACAACCCGCCAAGCAAAAAGTCAATAATTAACAAGTTAAAATGGTGGGGGCGCTAATTAGCGTGTTTTTGCCCTGTGTCCTAGCCGTTTTATTTTTTTAAACGCGTCCCGCGTCCCTGCGGGGAAAAGTTTAACTTCGCCCTGCGCCCCCACTAATAAGCATGTTTTCGTCCCGTGACCCCACCGTTTTAACTTGTAAATTTTCAACTTTTCGCTTGGTGGGGTCGCGAGGAAAAAACATGAATTGCAGAAATCAGCCACCATAGTTTCTATCTGTTAATGCACGTCTTCTTCTCTGTTTATGTATACCTGCATGCATTATTTTTGTATGAAAGAAAATGTTTGAACTCGTCTTGTTTTTGGAACAAGACTGTATTGCATTCTATATGTTGTAGGTGCGAGAACAAGCCCAACAGTTGCTGTTGAAACTCATGATGCCAGCCTCAACCCCACAGGTAAATTTGTTTAGAGTATTTTCAACTGGTAACCACTTAATTTGCTAATCTGGAAACAAATATAATTTAGAGACTTAACATCTAACCAAGAAAAAGTTTTTTGAAAAAAAAAAACAACTCTGAATTTGGTACATCTTTAACTTCAAATTCAAAACAGTCAATTCTGAGTTGGTGAGTTAATACTAATTTATTTCAATTCAATTGTGCTGGAAGCTATAAGCTTATTGAAACACTCTTGAATCAGTTTCAACGCACATGGCAAGCAATCGTTAGTTTCTTAGTTGAAGGAGTGTATAGAAATGATAAAAATGAACAACTAACAAGAATAGTTTGACTTTTGTAAAATATAGCATATATTTTCTTATTCTGATTGACTGGCAGCAAAATATCTTTTTATGCCACCGCAGCATCTGCGATGCGGTGGCATATAGCGATTCACCTGTGTGTGTGTTTGTTTGTGTGTGTGTGTGTTATATAGATTATATAGTGAACTTAAAAAATCTTCTTGTGAAAAACCACTAGTCCAATTTCAACCAAACTTGGCAGGATTGATCCTTGGGTGAAGGGCTTCCAAAGTTGTTCAAAGAATTTCATTTTCCATGCAGAAATCTGGTTGCCATGGCAACCAAAAGGAATTATAAGAATAAATTAAAAAAAATCTTCTTGTAAAGACCAAAAAGACCTAGAGCTTAGATATTTTGCAAAAAGGCATTGTCTGGTAGACCTCTACCAAGATTGTTCAAATTATAGCCCTGGGGTCAAAATCGGCCCCGCCCGGGGGTCATTGATTTTCACTATATGTACATATAGTAAAAACTTAAAATACCTTCTTGTAAAGACCCAAAAGGCCTAGAGCTTAGATATTTTGCATAAGGCATTGTCTCGTAGACCCTTACCAAGATTGTTCAAATTATAGCCCTGGGGTCAAAATCAGCCTGCCCCGGGGGTCATTGATTTTCACTATATGTTACATATAGTAAAAACTTAAAACACCTTCTTTGTAAAGACCCAAAAGGCCTAGAGCTTAGATATTTTGCATAAGGCATTGTATGGTAGACCTCTACCCAGATTGTTCAAATTATAGCCCTGGGGTCAAAATCTGCCCCGCCCGGGGGTCATTGGTTTTCCTTTTATGTATATAGTAAAAACTTATAGTAAAACTTTAAAAAAAAATTCTTCTAAGCAATTGACAAATGCTAAAGGTTAGATATTTTGCATGAAACACTGAGAACTGAACTTCTAGCAAGATTGTTCAAATTATAGCCCTGGGGTCAAAATTGCCCTCGCCCCGGGGGTCATTGATTTTCGATATATACATAATAGTAAAAAAATAAAAAAAATCTTATTTATCTGAAGGTACAAGGCTTAGAGCTTTAATATTTGTTAAATAAATATCATCTATAGGTACTCTACCAAAGTTGTTCAAATTTTGCTCTCTAGTGTCAAAATTAGCCCCCGCCCCGGGGCCATAGGTTTTCCTTATATGTTATATAGTAAAAACTTAAAAAATCATCTTCTCTTAATTTACAAATGCTAGAGTTAAGATATTTTACATGAAACATTGTGTAGTGAACCTCTAGCAAGATTGTTCAAATTATAGCCCTGGGGTCAAAATTGGTTCCGCCCCGGGGGTCATTGATTTTCATTATGTACATATAGTAAAAAAATAAAAAATTTTTTGTCTGAAGGAACAAGACATAGAGCTTTGATGTTTGCTATATAATATCATCTATAGGTCCTCTACCAAAGGTGTTCAAATTTTTCCCCTGGTGTCAAAATTGGCCCTGCCCGGGGCATTGATTTCAATTATGTACACATAGTAAAAACAGAAAATAAAACAAATGTTTTCTGAATGGGAGAAAGCTACAGCTTAGATATTTGACTTGAAATGTTGTTTGGTGGACCTATATCAAGATTGTTTTGAATTGAACCCTTGGGTCCAAAATTTTGCCCTTGCCCAAGGGACAGTGACCTACTTTCTTGTCCTTTGATGTACAGCAATGAAATTTTGACCATGGTGCACAGTTTTAGTTGTAAAAATTGAACTTTGATATCAGGTGACCTAGATTTTGATGATGTGACCTACTTTCTTGTCCTTTGATGTACAGCTATGAAATTTGAACCATGTGCACAGATTAAGATGTAAAGTGAACTTTGATTTCAGCTGACCTAGATTTTGACAAAGTGTCTTACTGTGTTGTCCTTTGATGTCGTCATGAAATTTTAGGCTGTGTGAAATATGACCTTCACCACCAAAATTTACTAGACTCGAGTGCATTGATATATTCCTACTCTGATGATCTTTTATTGAGTTAACAACAGATTTAACCACTAATCTGATAATAAGAATTAGATTATTTATAAGGTCAGGGATCTATGCATTATGACAATCTTCAAAATTGTATAGAAACAAAACAAAATCTGTTCCTACACTACTATTTAGTATTGTATTAATGCGGTGGCATAGCATTTTTCTCAAATGCAATCTTGTTACCTCTACATATATAAATTAGATAGTTTTGATTGCATTCTTGTATAATATTGAGTGTTATGGAGTGAAAACTTAATGCTTATTTGAATCACCACCAAGTCTATTTCCTGAAAGTACCAGTACTGGTGACTTCTGGGGGGACATGGTGGTGACCCTAGGAGGGTTTGAACCCACAATTACAGGGCACATTAACCACAGACTGTTCCACAGCTACCTGTTTTGTTTTCAATCATTCAAACAACAGGCCTCTATGGTCGGATGGTTAAGTTTGCCGACTTGAAATCACTTTCCCCTCACAAATGTGGACATGAACTTGTGATTCTTTTATATAAAGGAAGCTATCCAGCCTGCTTATGGAAGTTGGTGGTTCTACTTAGGTGTCTGCTTGTGATTAAATTAATACACAAAGGGGTACCTGTAGTATTCTAAATAAGTAAAGGGTAGAAAGTCACCTTTTGTCCCTTACAATGTTGATATGACTTAAAATTCCACAAAACAAACAAATATAGCATAATTATGATTATATGTATATTTCTCTGCATTAGGGTTGTATATATTGTACACTGTGATATAACAATGTGCTTAAATATTGCAATCTAACTATAATGTTGTATAATGAATGTTTTCAGTATGTGTTTGAGAGGATAATGGGAACATTTAACCACAAATTGTTTCATGTTAGAGAAGGTGTATTGCTTTGTTTACAGAATACAATCAATAGGTAAGATGTTTGATCCCCATGGGTATCATTCTGCATGGCATTCACATTACAGAATTCCTGACCCAATAACAACATGAACTAAACATCTTCAACATTTTCTTAATGCATAAATGTGTCTAATTCTATTTAACATATTAGTAGATTACAATAATAATTTCACCACAAAATATTTGTGAACAGAACAGCATAATTATGTCAATGTTTGTGGTTAAATCTATTGTTACTAAAATAAAAGGTCAAGATAGGGGTCTATAAATTTCTGTGCACTACTATTTAAAAATGTGGGTTCGTATCAAGTCAGGAACTTAGGATTTATTTTGTAAGATGGAGCTATACTGGGAATTTCAGGAAGGTTGATGGCTATACTAGGCTCATGCTTGAAAAATGTTCAGAGGAGATTCAAAGGTCTCTCTTACCAGTAGAGCTTGAAAGTCAGCATAAAGTGTGACCTTCACTGTATACTTGCTATTTTCAACGTCACCAAAAAATAAAAAATGTGTTATATATTAGTGAATTGATTTGAGTCTTGAGCTTGCTATATAAAGTTACTTGGAGAGATTTCATCATCAAAATACTTTCATTCAATTGATAACTTTACAGAATTTTTCACATGTAGACATCACGGACTTTTGCTGTACGTATTGTTTTGCAATGTTGTTCAAATGTGTCATAAATGTTTTTATGGTATATGAGAAAGAACATCAAGTTTGTAATGCTTTTTTCAAAAATAGTTATGGATTTCTTGCAATGACTTCAGCATAATTTATTTCATTGATTTTATCAACTACTAGGTTTTAATGTTTATGTATATGTTTTAATTCTAGGGTAGTATACAGCAAAGCAGTGCCAACAGATGAAAATTAGTTTGCTACTCGAATATTGTCCTTGGGATCCAATTCTATAGGCTAATTATCTCTCTTTGCAAATCATCTCTATTGTGTATTATGTATCATCAATACTCATAATAATGTAGATAATTCTATTGAGGTGCAAGAAAAAGAATAAGTTTTTAGAGCTCCAGAGATGAAATGTCTAAAATTAAAATTTGAACTTTACTTGTTTCTCATACCCACACTGAAAAACCTGCAAACTTATGACCCGTCCTCATTGTACTTGTAATAATACAAACATTTAAAAAAATAGAGGATATTAAATGTGTGTAAATTCAATACTGAATTTATTGTACTGGTTGTATAAAATTGTATATTATGTGAGCCTATGGTAAGCATAATATTATTTCTTTCAACTAGTTCAATAGATCAAGTCATGAATTTACAGAAATATAAAGTTTCCAATTATCGCATAACCAACATAAGAACAGTTTACAGTGAAAATTATGCTTTTTTGTTAATGACAAGCCTATGGTATAACGCTAAACATTGAGCGCTTCTTGTCAACCATGTTTGTATAAAGCAAATGATGTCACATAAAAAAATATGCAAGACCATGCAATACCATATTAACAGAGTCCCACAGTTTGTGACAAGAAGATATTAATAGGGAGTCAATTAAAGTATTAATTAATCATGCCATAAAACTGTATTTACAAAGCTTTTTAATTTTTCGTAAAAAACCAAGAACAGGTATGGGGCAAGATGTTTACAATTGTCAAAAATTGTGCCGTCAATCTGTAAACTCCTTGAGGATCAGACACCACAGGTTTGTTTTCTTTTAAGTGAAGAACATTTATTTCATACACAATATCTTATTTCAACCATTCAAATTCTGGGCTATCCCTCTCAAACCCTTTTGACAGCATCACACTTTTTGTTAAGTTTTACAACTTTTTGTACAACTTTTTACCTTAATAAGATAGAAATGAAGAAATGTCAACATCTCTGGCAGGTTGAGTATTTTTTTTAACCTTAACAGCTGTAAAGATATTTGTATGTAACTTCACACACTTATTTGTGATCATAATAGGATTCCACTGTAAAAGGCCCGTAACTGAAGAATGGATTTAGACAGAATAATGACTCTTATAGAACTTAGAAAATTATTGCTTAAAAAAAAAGCTTTCACATGCATCAAACAAACAAACCTAAGGTATTCACTTGAATCTTTGAATGTTTTTGGCAGCTTAAATGCATATCACTGTCTAAGTCTTATTACAGTGATTAAAGCTTTTGACTGAATTATAGCGCTTTGTGAATAAGAGAAAAAATTTATGGCTTAAATTTTACATGAAAATATTTAGTCTTAAAATGACGACCTGTAGGTATTAATTTGAAATTTAAACACGTTTTTGGCAGCAAAATTGGAGGTCATTAACCAATGTCCATAATTCTGACATAGTTTATGACTGAATAACGCCCTTTGTATATTTAGAAAAAAAAATTGTTTTAAGTTTTGCATTCAAAACAACTAAAGTAATTCACGTGAAACTTGATATAAAATATGCATGTCTAGGTGGTCCCTATTGGAGGTCACTGTCTAAGGCCCATTGATCTTGACTAAATTTTAACCCTTTATAAACTTAAGCCTTTTTGGGCTTTTAAGTTTTGAGTGTAACATTAATCTTCCAAGTTAAAAATGAAACAAAAACCAACTACTGATTGTAATTTGAAAAAACTGCTTTTGACTTTGTTTCATTACTATTGTGTATCATAATTTTTATATTCAGGTGCGTGAGGCAGCTTTGAATACATTAGCAGAGATATACAGACACGTTGGTGAGAAAGTACGAAATGATCTTACAAAGCGATCAAGTATTTGCTCCACAGAGGTATTTTCTTCAATCTCAAATCTTAAGTTGTTAATTTAAAATATCACGTTGATTAACCAGTTTGAAAATATCCCCCATCACAGAGAGTTTAGTACATACAAGAAATGAAACTTTAAAGAGGACATACACTGTATAAGTTGTTAAAGTTGCGACACAGAAATATTTGCAAATATCAGGAATTGATGAAAATCTTAAAAAGTTTCTCTAGTTTGGATATTAAACCAACCAGTCATTAATTTCTACCCTTGCACAAATTGCTAATACTTCCAGAAGCGAAATGTCTGGAATTTTAAAAAAATTTAACTTTTTTGACACATGGAAATATTCACTTATAGTTATACCATAGTCACATGCTATCTTTATGGGCTGATGGTTGTTGGCCTAATTTGTTTGAATGAATATACATGTTGCCTAATGTTAAGACATGCTCAATATATGACCATTAATAAAAATTAATTCACAAGTGTTTCTGGTGGCATTGAAGTGTGGCCTATGCTTATATTGTCATGCAATTTACAGGTTGCCCAGATTTATAGGCCAAATGTCTAGACATAGGACACATTGTAATTTTAGCGTTATCATTATGGATTGTAAAAACAAGATGCATTACTTTACTGATGTCTGGTGCCCATTGGAAATTAAAAAAAAGAAATTTTACACTACAGACTGCTTCTTTTACTTGCCCTACGGAAATTAAGAAATTAATTTTTACACTGCAGACTGCTTCTTTACTTGCCCTACAGAAATTAAGAAATAATCTTTAACACTGCAGACTGTTCTTTACTTACCCTATGGAAATTTAAGAAATAAATTTTACCACTGCAGACTTTTGCATCATTTTACTTGCCCTTACCGGAAATTAAGAGAAGAAAGAAAATTTTTACACTGCAGGCTGCTCTTTACTTGCCCTACGGAAATTAAGAATGAAATTTTACACTGCAGGCTGCTTCATTCACTTGCCCTACGGAAAATTCAGAAATAAATTTTACACTACAGGCTGCTCTTTACCCTTGCCCTACGGAAATTCAGAAAAATAAATTTTACACTACAGACTGCTCTGTACTTGCCCTACGGAAATTCAGAAAATAAATTTTACACTAACAGGCTGCTCTGTACTTGCCCTACTGAAAATTCAGAAATAAATTTTACCACTACAGGCTGCTCTTTACTTGCCCTACGGAAATTCAGAAATAAATTTTACACTAACAGCTGCTCTTTACTTGCCCTACGGAAATTCAGAAATAAATTTTACACTACAGGCTGCTCTTTACTTGCCCTACGGAAATTCAGAAATAAATTTTACACTACAGGCTGCTCTCTTACTTGCCCTACGGAAAAAAATCAGAAATAAATTTTACACTACAGACTGCTCTTTACTTGCCCTACGGAAATTCAGAAATAAATTTTACACTACAGACTGGCTCTGTACTTTGCCCTACGGAAATTCAGAAATAAATTTTACACTACAGGCTGCTCTGTACTTGCCCTACTGAAATTCAGAAATAAATTTTACACTACAAAGGCTGCTCTTTACTTGCCCTACGGAAATTCAGAAATAAATTTTACACTACAGGCTGCTCTTTACTTGCCCTACGGAAATTCAAGAAATAAATTTTACACTACAGGGCTGCTCTTTACTTGCCCTACGGAAATTCAGAAATAAATTTTACACTACAGGCTGCTCTTTTACTTGCCCTACGGAAAATCAGAAATAAATTTTACACTACAGACTGCTCTTTACTTGCCCTACGGAAATTCATAAATAAATTTTACACTACAGGCTGCTCTGTACTTGCCCAACGGAATTTCAAAAATATATTTTATACTACAGACTGCTCTGTACTTGCTGTAAGGAATTCAGAATACACTTTGCACTACAGACTGCTCTGTACTTGCTGTACAGAAATTTAGAAATACATTTTACACTATAGACAGGGATCATTCTAGGGGGCGATTTCCGCGATTTCTCGCAAAAAAATCACCGAAATCTCAGAGAAATTTGTAAAATGAGAGAAAATCTCGCACGGCAATTTGAGCCGTAAAATGTCTAATCACAATCTAAAGAATGCTAAAATTACACAAAAATATGACGAAAAATTCATTATTCCCATCAATTTAATTTCAAATTGTTTATTAATGAAATCAGTGTAAAAAAAACTCCAAAAAGTAGTCCAACACATTGAATTATTTAGCCTAAAATAATTGCCGATTCACCGTACAGAAATACAGTATGATGGCTGACCTTTATCTATCTGTAAGTCGAGAATTTACACAAAACACTTTTAATTGATTTTAATAAAAATTGTAAGACCATCACAGACTAAAATAAAAATGGACATGGTCAAAAACAAATACCGGTAAAATTTGTCTTCTAAATGTCACAATCAACCTCGGTAAATTTTGCCGTAAAGAACAAATTTAAAAATTTTGTTTTTACGATTCCTGATGAAATAGCCGATAATAAATATTTTTTATTGAACAAAACTATTTAATTTTATATAATTGCAATCAGCAAAAGCTAAGAATTGTGAATTTTCAGCGGAAAACAGACAAATATTCATTTGTCACATATTTTCGCGATGTCGTGATATAAAAAAAATACTTAAAGGAAGCTGAGTGTTATTTTAAAAGTGTTTTATAACACTAAAAATGATGTTTATGAATAAAAATTACTTAAGATATTGTTTATATTTGTGGATATGGAGATATTTGTCATTATGTGTTCAGGTCACATATTCAATGAATATATTTTTTAATGTAGGGAGGTGTGTATTGTGAAGAGAATCAATAAAGAAAACAAAATGTAAGGTTATAAAAAAAATATTCTTCAAATCTCAACAATCACTTCTGTACAGTAACAGTGTTGTCCATTAGGAACAGTGGCTGCAAATAATAGTTGTAATAGATATCCATGTATAATTTCTTTTATATTTCAGAATAAAGATGTTATATTTATTTTTCACTGAATTAGAATTTTATTATGTTTAAAAAATTCACAAAATTAAAAGGCATAGGATCATGTGTTTAAAAAAGTGAAAACAAAATCACTGTAAAAAACAGAGCTACATCTTCTTATATCCTCATAATAGTTGTAATAGATATCCATGTATAATTCTTTTATATTTCAGAATAAAGATGTTATATTTATTTTTCACTGAATTAGAATTTTATTATGTTTAAAAATTCACAAAATTAAAAGCATAGGATCATGTGTTAAAAAAGTGAAAACAAAAATCACTGTAAAAAACAGAGCTACATCTTCTTATATCCTCTGTTTATATGTACAGTGGGATTTTAAAAAGTTAGAAAATTTCCATATTTTTAACCTCTCAAGAAAATCTAATTTCTCTCATTAAAATTTCTCAAATGAGAGAAAATCTCTCACTAAAAATCCTGACCAGAATGATCCCTGTATAGATAGCTCTTTACTTGCCCTACGGAAATTCAGAAATACATTTTACGCTACATACTGCTCTGTACTTGCCATATGGAAATTCAGAAATACATTTTACTCTACAGACTGCTCTGTACTTGCCGTACAGAAATTCAGAAATACATATTTTACACTGCAGACTTCAATGTGCTTACCGTATGGAAATACAGATATACATGTTTTTACTGTGAATTGCTCTGTGTTTTCATATTGAAATTCTCATTGACTAGATAATTCATACATTATCCTATAATCTAGCTATCTTTTTCCCTCCAAACACTTTTCTTCCTTCTGTCTGAAATCTAGTGACTGTCAAAACAGTGGGGACTATGTGTCTAATGGTCACATTTTCTTGTACTTAGTTACATTTCACCTGTGAAGGAAAAGTGATATGTTTCATGGGAGAAAATTAAATATTATTCTTTTTTTTCTGCAAATTTCAGATTAAATCAAGTTTATGCCAAATTTGATGAAGTTAAGACGTCAGGAAACATGTTGGCCACAGCAGACCTTGGTGAGTTCAAAAATTTACCAAATCTTTTTATGTTTTTGACAGTAATCCACAAATCAATAAAAACAAATGCATTTAATTTCTGATTGTGTCTTGAGAGCCACACACAGGTAGTGTTTTCTACCAGTCCTCGTGAAATGGGAGGTCACATGTACATTGTGTGTACAGCTTCAAGATAAGAAATAATTGGGAAGAAGATGCTAAAATCCAGTACACTCACAGGCATCTTACTAATTAGAGGAGTGGAGTGATAGACAATGATGTTTATTTAAACACAATGATAATTTTTAATGGCTCATGTCTTGAAGGAGGCATTTTAAGATTGACTTTAACTTATATGGGAGATGTGAAAACTTGTTCATTTCCCTAACAGTCTCCTGTGTAACAAAAACAACAACATATTATTTGTGGTTTTTCCTTTCCTTACACTGTCCAGTATTAAAAATGCCATGCTCTCTGTCTTTGTTGTTGAATGAACTGTATATATATGGGTTTTTTGTTGGGGGGGGGGGGTAAATAAAAATGAAAACTGGTCAACAGGTATTGGGGACTGCTGTACTTGATACAATAACATTGTTTGAAGTGGAATGAGTTAACCACCTGAATATGTGTAATGTTTTTACCCTGCTTTGAATTCATTTGAAAGTTAAGGGATGTCAAAAACAAAGTGCAAAAATTGATCTGACAGCAGTATAAAGCCTTGTAAGACTGTACGGATATTGAAATTGTTGAAAGCTATTGCCTTCCTTTAAGAAAGTTGGCCTCTAATAGGAAACTTTTTTTTTTTTTTTACAAAAAATTAAAAAGGAAAATTTAAATTTGTGCACAGAAATTTCACATAGTTTGGCATGATGAATGTTGTCTTGAAGAAAAATATTTCACAGTTTTAAATGTCAATGTCATACAAACAATAAAGAAAGTCAGATATTTGAGGCTATAGGCTAGTTATTATGGTTTCAAGATATATGTTTTAACAAGATAGCATATGAATTGATTATTTTGTGAAAGTAATTCATCTTATAATTGAAGAAAAAAAAAAAAAGGTTTGTAAGTTCAAATATTCAGTCAGTCTTATACGATAATAAATAAATGTTCAGTTGTTCACAGCTTTCAGTCAATGACTTTTTCTGATGTTTCTGGAAATCATACAATAATATAAGACATGGTTTTTGACCAGACAATCTGTTAGTCATCTTTTTCATTTATTTCTATTCTGTAACTTTCAAGTGGTTTGTTTGTTTGAGATTTCATGTTGTTTTTCTACATGGTTATTTTCTCATTGAGCCTTAAAAGAAACATAGGGTGTTTACCAGTTCCTTCTGAGAAGAACATAAACTATGCAGCCCATCTTTTTTTTTATTTGTGAAACTGGATAACTGAATGTGAAAAACTTGTATTTTCTGTATTTTATTTTATGTCATATTCTTTGGACACATGCTAGAGTTGTACACAATAATTATTTTTTCCACACTTAAACTTTTTATCTCTTTTTAAGATACTTAATTTTATAACCAATTCTAACAAGACCCGCATTTTTCCCTATTGAACATAGAAGAACAGAAAGTGTGTGTTATTATGCAACAGATGCACAGTTTGACGTTCTATATTTAGACATGTGACATAATCATTATACACGTGACGTAACCACTAAAAATCTGACGCGCTTAAAATAAGTTCGAAACACAAATCAGGCGCAATTTTGCTTAACCATCAAGTACCGCAACATTTATTTGTTAATGTTGTGTTAGAATCTAAATAATATATCCAAATCAGTGATTTTATCGATTTTGATAACATCACTGTTTGTCGTTTTGGATGCGCATTATTATATCACTGACTCGGGCTACAAAATATTTTTTAAAAAATCATCATAATTTGAGTAAGTTCATTTTCATGAAAATTTGCTTCTTTGGAATTGAGTTATGTTCCCTTTTAATGGCAGTCTAGATAAATTTGTGATCTCTGTAAGGCCAGTGATTTTTCTCAACTTAATTGGGAAGAGGCCTTAGACTCTCGATTTTGGGAAAAAAAAATATCGCTAAAATTGCTTATTTGGGAGAAAAAAGCAGGTTTTTAAGTTCAGGTTTTTGGGAAAACTGCATGATTTTAAAAGAAAATTTTCAATTGGAAGAGGCCTTTTTTTTCGGAGTCTGTTATAAAATGTTTTGAGGAAAACATTAGCACTTCACATTGAGGGTGAAATCGTATGTATGGACTATCAGTTATTCATGCGGTTTCATAGCAAATATGAAAAAAAAATTCCCAGGTAACATTCTTTGTTAGGCTTCCTCACTAGAAAAAAAATTGAAATAAAAAAAAATATGGCAGAAAATAAAACCTGTTCCATCTTTTGTATTGATTTTCTGCCTCACAAATATCAGGAAGTCACATCTATCCAGCTAGCATTATGTAATGTCCGTAATGTCCGTGGTTCTACTCTGGTACCTGTTTTGTGCTTGAAATTATGTAAGACGGAGGAAACTGAGGTCTTCCTCTATGAGGGAAACTGTAAAGTTGCCATATGACCTGTACTGTATTTTAAACTAAGCAAAAAACAGAGAAGAAGTCACATGCTATAGGTACTATGCAATGAATATTTTTGTTAATTTTCGCTAAAAATGTTTGAAGATTTTGTCCAGATTGATATATGATCGAATCATTTTCAGATCTTTTGCTTGGTCAAGGTTAAATGCCTTATTAGAATCTATACTTTGTAATTGGAGAATGAGATAAGGGAAGAAGTAGATAAAGGTTGAAAAGGGGATTTATTGATCTATAAGACTTTAAACCTATAACCTGGTATAGTTAGATTAATAAGCCAATGTACCGAATAGTAGCTATATTTGTATGTGTATAAATATACACAAATGTTAACATGTTTATCATGATAGATGTTTGACATTCTTTGATTGCTCTGAAATCAAAAACAATCTGACTTTATGAAAATATTTAAGGAGAGCATACAGATAGAGGAAATTTAAGAAGAATTAGGTCATTCATTTTTTTTTTACTCTATGAGATTTGTGTAATAGGCATGACCTTTCAATTTGAAGTAAAATTATTGCAATGATTGTAGAAGTAAACTGGTGTAAGGTGGTGAAGACATGTTTCTATTGTCCTCTATCATTCAAAAGGCAGTTAACTCTATCCTCTGGTCATAACAGTATACTAATTTATATATCAACTCAATTATTAAGGTTTTTACTCCTTAAATGAGCCGTGTCATGACAAAACCAACATAGTGGGTTTGCGACCAGCACGGATCCAGACCAGCTTGTGCATCCGCGCAGACTGATCAGGATCCATGCTGTTCGCTATCAGTTTCGGTACTTGTAATAAGGTTTATAAGCAACAGCATGGATCCTGATCAGACTGCGCGGATGCGCAGGCTGGTCTGGATCCATGCTTGTTGCAAACGCACTATGTTGGTTTTGTCGTGACGCATTTCAAATGATTTAATTGTTTCATGTGAGAATTCTATTTTGTCAGTGGTGTAATACGAAGGTATAGGGTGCCTGTGGCCAAGTGCTTATGGTCATTGAATTCAAACCACTTGTTCCTCAGTACTATGGGTTCAAATTCCACTTTGGATTCTTTTATATGAGAAAGCTATCCAGCTAGCTCACAAAATGTCCAGTGGTTCTACTTAAGTGCCTGTTTGTGTGGGTAACTAATACCTGCACTCCAGTTAACACTGTTTGCATGTATATGTATATGATTTAACTCTGATACAAATACAACAGAAAGATCCCATTACTATGATACAATTGAATTTTAGTGACCATGATTGTATTCCCCAATTCATTTATTACAAAAAGTTACTAAAATAGTATAAAATGTCTTTGTATAAATTGAAGGAAAAGTTGGATTATGTCCAGGTCCAGTTACTGAAAGTATTTCATGGCCATTCTTTAATGTAATAGACCTTTTACAAGCTTTTACAATCTAATTTAAATTGTACAACTGACATAAAGGACTTTCAAATTGTTATTACCCAATTTTTTATTCTTTACAATGACTTAAAGACTGTTAACATAAATTGTCATTAAGAATGGCACATTGGTATGACCTGTTCACTAGTAATTTTTTATGTGGAAAAAGTGTCTCTTTTAACCTTGTTTGAAACTTTTGCTATTGAGTTTTTAGCTCACCTGTCACAAAGTGACAGGGTGAGCTTTTGTGATCGCTTTTCGTCCGGCGTCCATCCGTCGTCCGTCTGTCCGTCCGTCCTTCGTCCGTCCGTAAACTTTTACTTTAAATGACATCTCCTCATAAACCACTAAGCAAATTTCATCCAAACTTCACAGGAATGTTCCTTTGGTGGTCACCTTTAAAAATTGTTCAAAGAATTTAATTCCATGCAGATCTCTGGTTGCCATGGCAACCGAAAGAAAAAACTTTAAATATCTTCTTTTAAAAAAGCATAAGAGCTAGAGCTAAGATATTTAGCATGAAACATGTTCTAATGGGTGTCTACCAAGTTTGTTCAAATAAAAGCCCTGGGGTCAAAATTGGCCCCGCCCCAGGGGGTCATTGATTTTCCCTATATGCATATAGTAAAAACTTAAAAATTCTTCTTTTAAAGAACCCAAAGAGCTAGAGCTAAGATATTTAGCATGAAACATGTTCTAGTTTGTGTCTACCAAGTTTGTTCATATAAAAGCCCTGGGGTCAAAATTGGCCTGCCCCGGGGGGTCATTGATTTTCCCTATATGCATATAGTAAAAACTTAAAGAATCTTCTTTTAAAGAACCAAAAGAGTTAGAGCTAAGATATTTAGCATGAAACATGTTCCATGTTCTAGTGGGTGTCTACCAAGTTTGTTCAAATAAAAGCCCTGGGGTCAAAATTGGCCCCGCCCCGTGGGGGGGGGGGTCATTGATTTTCCCTATATGCACATTGTAAAAACCTAAAAAATCTTCTTTTAAAGAACTCAAAGAGCTATGGCTAAGATATTTAGCATCAAACATGTTCTCATAGGTGTCTACCAAGTTTGTTCAAATAAAAGCCCTGGGGTCAAAATTGGCACCGCCCAGGGGGTCATTGATTTTCCTTATATGTGTATGGCAAAAACATAAAAAATCTTCTTTGAAAAAACCCAATTAGCTAGAGTTAAGATATTAAGCATGAAACAGCTTTTTAGTGAGTGTCTACTAAAAGTTTGTTCAAATAAAACACCTGGGGTCAAAATTGGCCCCGCCCGGGGGGGTCATTGATTTTTTTTTTATATGTGTATAGCAAAAAACTTAAAAATCTTCTTTTGAAAAAAAACCCAAATAGTTTTAGAGTTTAGATATTAAGCATGAAACATCTTCTAGTAAGTGTCTACAAAGTTTGTTCAAATAGAAGCCCTGGCCCGGCCCCAGGGGTGTCATTGTTTTAAACTATATGTATATAAGTAAAAAAACTTTAAAAAAAATCTTCTTTTTAAAAAGCCCAATGAGCTAGAGCTTAGATGTTTAGCATGAAACATCTTCTTATGGGTGTCTACCAAGTTTGTGCAAATAAAAAGCCCTTGGGTTAAATTTGGCCCTGCAACGTTGGGGGGGGGGGGTGGTTGGGGGGGGGGGGGGCTATATACAGAGGTGAGCGACCTCTCTTTGTTTTGGTATAGATTTCAGTCCTATTCCAATATTAGGGTTACCTCCCTTTTGATGATTTTATAAATTGAATGTATTCTCTTATGCACTGGGTTTGTTTTATAAAATAATAATTCTTCTTTAGATTTATTCATTGATTATTTTTACATGAACAAAATTCTTTTTTATACCATATCTCTTTCCTTTTGTCGGGATGTTCAGAGATGTTATGTGAAAGTTCAGTTTGGTTTTTCATAAGCTGACTAAGCATAGATTTTTGACATGAAGAGTTTATGTCAACAAAGTTATAAATAAGTCTAATTAATATAAGTGTAAATATAGTTATCACCATGTGTTATAATAAATTGTTTTATAATAACAGCAGAGCTCTATCATCTTTATAAATGTTACCTTGTAAGGTTGTCAAAGAAAGAAAGACCAAACATTTTTGTGCTGTTGAACTAAACGAATTTTCATAACTGACATCCACATGATATTATAGCTCAAGATAATTAAGGTAAACTTTTGACCTGTTGGAACTTTAAAGTTATTTTAGCATTTAAATGCCATCAGTATATAGCCTGGTCAGAATACAAGGCTGTTTCACAGATTCTGGCTGTTTTAAATTTGCGGAATTTCAGCAAGTTAAGACTGATGACCTGCGGTTGTCATTGAAATCAAATCTTTACAATAAATTATTTGAAATATGGTACATTTATACTACATGTGTATATAAGCCTGAAAGATGCTCTGTCAGAAAGTATTCTATAATTGAAGCACTATTTTTAAGACAACATTTCTGCATGAAACAATACTGAAGTACTGCGACTGCCTTTTATGCTTGAATTTTGATGGCTAGATCTTTGATCTCTACACTGTTTTATTTAATAATGGTTTCCATGCTAGGCCTAGAAATGATACTATGCCTGTGACAGTCCCATAGAGAAAAATGGTCAAATGTCAGGGCTCATTTCTTGTTGAAAAGTAGAAAACTTTTACCAAAATGAAACATATAACTAAATATATAGCATTTTAGTATAGAGTTACATGTTATACAAATTTTATGAATGGACTATTATAATGAATGAATAAAAAAAAACATTAAAAGTTTAGACCTAATTTCTGATCATATTTAAAAGTATTATATTACTTGCTTTTACAAATTAAAGGGAGATAATAGATAATACTAAAGCCAGGATGTTTAGCTTATAACCTGATGTAACAACAAGGGAAAAACTTAAGCAAACAATATAGTGCCCCACCAGCGTGCAGCACTTCACATCTGTGCAGTCTGGCCTGGTTCTATACTGTTGGTGGCTCAATTTCTGTATATTGATATTAAAATCCCATAAATTTTGAAATTCCAAATTTTAAGCTGGACAGACCTGTTACATAATTTCAGCATACTAAAGTTTAGTTTTACAAGTAGATACAAATTGTTTTTTGACAACTGCTCTGCATGATAGACATTATTTGATCAATCTTCACAACACAACCTGTTTTCAAATTGAGATTAAAAATGTAACTGATAATTGAAAAATAACTGATACTAGTATAATATACTACTGTATGAAAATCACATGGCAGGAAACATGAAAGGACCCTGTTTTGTTTGTACGCTGTTGAACCTACAGACTTTCTTCTGTGCTGGTGTCCCATTGGCTTCCTGTTTACTATATCTTGTGCAACTTGCCCTTTAAAAGATTTTTTTGTAAACAAGTCAGTCTCCTGCAAAGAGATAATAATAAATGACAATTCAGTCAGGCATTGATAATATTGAACAGATATGGATATAGATATCTCAATTTCTACATGTTTATTAATTTTATGTAAAAGTTTTAAAAGTGTTTTAAGAAAAAGTGAACCGCTGCCTTAAGGCCAACCTAGACACCAGTATTCAGTCAAGTCACTGGTATACCCAAACATAGACAAGTCTGTCCATTTAGGGCCAGCATATTAGCTAGCCTGTTTATCTAGGCCAGCATCTAAGCAAGACTGTTCAATTATGCAAGCATCAACGCAAAACTGTTCATTTAGGCATGAATCTTAACCAGCCTGTTCATTTAGGGAGGCATCTATGCAAGACTTTTCATTAAGGCATCTAAGCAGTAAGCAAGCCTGTTCATTTAGGCATATAAGCAAGCCTGTTCTTTTAGGCAAGCATCAAAGCAAGACTGTTTATTTAGGCAAGAATCAAAGCAAGACTGTTCATTTAGGCAAGAATCTAAACCATCCTGTTCATTTAGGCAAGCATCTATGCAAGACTGTTCATTTAAGCCAGCATTGTAGCCTGTTCATTTAGGTATCTAAGCAAGCCTGTATGTTTGGGCAATGTCTTTGCCAGCCAATTGACATGTATGGTGTCTTTTATCAGCTGCTTATTATATTTAAAGTATTGTGACATTGAAATACTTATGTTTATTTTAATTATCTTCTCATATAGATAAGGTACTTTCTAGAGATATCTGTTTTGTAATACAATTCAATTCATTGTATATTTGAAATTTTGAAGTATTTTGACATTGAAATACTTTTAAACTGTATGTTAAAAGTTCAAAATTCAAAGTAGGGAAAGAATTTTACAAAATCAACAAACTGAAGTTATATGTATATAAAAACAGCCACTTAATTCACACAATAATCTAAGAGGAGAATGGTTTGAGCTAATAATTGAATTTTTCAGGACTGTGATCAATAATATAGTATTTCATTGATCAAATATTGACTACTGGGTGTGATCTACACTGATGTAATTACATACTAGATAAACTCGTACAATCTTGTACATACGATGTACGTCTTACATTTACATGCATAATATATACATATCATTATATAAATATTGCATGTAGGACACTTACATGTTTATTTTAATTATCTTCTCGTATTATTATTATCTTAGGCGCATATAGATTAGGTACTTTCTAGAGATATCTATTTCGTAATATAATTCAATACATTGTATACTTGAAATTTGAAACCAAAAGCTGTATAATGAAATTTCATGGTGTCTTGTTGAATGGTCGGATGTAAGGGAAGTTTTATTTGTTGAATTTTGAGATGTTTTAATTAAATATAAGACAAATATGCATAAGATTGATTTCAAGCAATAATCGGGAAGAAAATAAAGGGTTTGGTAGTTCTGTACTTTTCTTTTTTTATACCCCTGCACAACAAAGTTGTAATTATACCCCTGCACAACAAAGTTGTAAGGGGGGTATACTGGAATCAGTTTGTCCGTCCGTCCGGCCGTCCGTCCGGCCATCCGTCCGGCGGTTTTTTCTTGTCCGCCCAATAACTCAAGATTCCTTTGACCCTTAGTCTTCATATTTGGCATGGAGGTTAGTCATGATTAGTACATGACCCCTATTGATTTTGAGGTCACTAGGTCAAAGGTCAAGGTCACAGGGGCCTTGACTTCAAAAAGCTTGTCCGCCCAATAACGTAAGATTTCTTTGACCTACAGTCTTCATATTTGGCATGGAGGTTAGTCATGATAAGTACATGACCCCTATTGATTTTTAGGTCAAAGGTCAAGGTCACAGGGGCCTTGACTTCAAAAAGCTTGTCCGCCCAATAACTTAAGATTCCTTTGACCCACAGTCTTCATATTTGGCATGGAGGTAAGTCATGATTAGTAGATGATCCCTATTGACTTTGAGGTCACCAGGTCAAAGGACAAGGTCACAGGTACTTTGACTTCAAAAAGCTTGTCCGCCCAATAACTTAAGATTCCTTTGACCCACAGTCTTCATATTTGGCATGGAGGTTAGTCATGATTAGTAGATGACCCCAATTGACTTTGAGGTCACCAGGTCAAAGGTCAAGGTCACAGGGACTTTGACTTCAAAAAGTTTGTCCAACAATTAACTTAAGATTCCTTTGACCCACAGTCTTCATATTTGGCATGGATGTTGATCATGACTATAAGGTGACCCCTATTGATTTTGAAGTCACTTGGTCAAAGGTCAAGGTCACAGGGACCTTGACAAAAAAAAAAGCTTTTCTTCTCAATTGCTTAAGAATGTCCTTTCCGCAATGTATTGATTTTGACATTTTCACATTTGAAGCACGTAGAATACATAACTTAGCAATGCACTGGCTAAGTAACCTCAGATTTGGCAGGGAGGTTGTCCTTGAGCTCTTAAAGGCCACTGTTGATTCTGACAAAGTGGTATGCGGGGGTATTCAGGCCATGATAGTGGCAGTTCTAGTTTAACCAAATATAATTTTGTACATAAAGAAAAAGACAAAATCTGTTTTTAGAAAATTTAAATGTCTTGTTGGTTTTTCCATTCAGAAAGTTGTGTCATCAAAATGATCTTTATTAAAAAGGTAAAAACATAGACATATTAGGATGCATAGGGGACTTACCAATATTTTAATTTATTATTTTTTTTTTAATTTATCTTCTTCATTACCGTTTTCAAACAACCATTTTTCTTGACAGAATTTATGAATTCAAAATTTCACTTAAATTGAATTGAAAAATTATAAGATGGTTTAAACTGTAATGAAAATACATGTATTAGTCAGTTTTTGCAAACTGGATCACTTTTAACTTAAGTCTGACATTAAATATAGTGGTCACATTATGTTCTGGTAACTTATATTGTCATAATATTGATATATCACTCTTGTCCAAGTACACCGATTATTAACTTTCTGTTTCTATTCATTTTATTATTTAAGGTACTTTACATACATTTTTATCATTAAATATATGGTTTTTATCATGGACTTAAGTCATTAGGGTTCTTACAATTTGTGATTTTTGGCTACATTTCATTATTTACACATGTTTAAATGTGACCTAAATCCCCCTTCAAGTTAAATGGACCTTTACTCTGTAAATATTTAATCTTTCTGATCTGTTTCTAATTGGAGTATACCATTTATCGATAAAGGTCATTTCACCTGTGTGTCACAGAAATGTTTACTTTGTGATATTGTAAAATATAAAATCGTTTCTAATTATAAATTGGTGTATATTTAATGGATTTAAGAGACGTATATATACGGGAATCTGTGCATTGCCGATATAGGTTTTCTTTAAATGGTGTTGAATTCGAGCCATTCTATTTTAACTGATATTGAATGAAAGGGTAACAAAAAATGTTTGAAATTAATTTACTCCGTTGAATAAAGGTTTATGAATATTCAAGCAGGTATCTTTTATGGCACGTAATTAAGTACGAAGTATTACGAGGAACGAGGGTTTTCTTTAAATGGAACATGTTTTAACATTACATCATAAAGGAATGCGAAGTGTTCATGATTTTATATCAGCTGGATATTATGTCAGGTTTTAACATTTGAAATTTTGATTTGAAAATTCCGATTTATAATCTGTTTGTTAAAGAAGATGTGTAAAATTGATTGTCACAAGTGCGATTAAAATGCCCTCTATTGTGTTTAACAATGTACAGTACAAAGATTTAAATTAAACAGTGAATCTGATGGACTGCCATGAATAGGTCATAATTGTTGTTAAAGTTTTGTAATGGATTTAATCCATTGAAGAGAGGAAAAAAAACAAGTTGAAAGAATGCCAATGTTTGTACTATAAATGTTAAATTATTTTGGACATCCTTCAAGAAAAGATTAAGTTAGGATCGAACGGTCAGATTTGTTGACATTCGGTTCATTAGAAGAGGCTATGGGCTGTATTTATACATGAAGACAATAGATCAGTTATTGACACTGCTAGTCATGTTAGGGTTAAAGTGTCACATACATGGCAAAAGTTTGGTAATATTTATATAGGCAATGTTATGTATGTTGACTGAATGGTGTGAAACGTTTTTGTTAAGATCAGTATAATTGGTTCGGAATAGCTGTTGAAGGATTTGCTACATGGGATAAATGACATATCAATAAATTTATTGTGTTTTTATTTTTATTTTAAGTAAGTGATATAAAGAAGCTATAAGGTATAGTGTGTGTTAGTGTGTGTGAAAATAGTTTATTTAATATCCTTACACGGAAAGCTGACTTTTGTAAGAAGATTTACGGCTGATCCGCTAGCCACTAATGCTGTAAATCCATTGTTTGGGTTTCGGTAATGCCTTTATAAGATTTTTACCTTACCAGAGGTTCCAATCCTCAGCAGAAAGTGGTTTTATGATTTTAAATCATTGGTTGACATTGTTGTGCAATATAAATTAAAATAACTGTGTAATCTCCAAGTATGTACAAAGTATGACATTTTTTTGGAGCAATGTAAATATTCAAAGATTAGATTTTCCATAATAAGTGGTTTGAAATTTGAAATTCAGGGGAAAAAACGATTTGATGATAATGATATAGTTAAAGCTAAATATTGCAATGGAAAATCATGGAGAAGATGATTTTGTGAAATAAAAAGGTAACAGATATGATCGGCTGAAATTCCATACTATTTTTGTATGTTTTTCGTTACTTCAAGTTTTGTAAGTTTTTCGTTACAAGTTGTTGTAAAGAATTGATGTGAAAATACTTAATTGACTATTTACCTATTTCTCATCAGATAAAAGGAGTTTATTTTGAAAAGCAATTGCATCTATTATTTGAAAGTTTGTGTTGCATGGGAAAATTAGTAGTGTGTTACCATGCACCAATTTAGGCCTGAATTATTATAAATTACATAGTGGCTTCAAATTACTGAACACCCTTAGGCAATGAAGTGGATTTAATTTTTTTACCGTTTGTGTAATTTTGCTAAATGGGAAAATGTGTGAGACACGTTTTCCTTAAATAGGCTTACATAGCTTTACAATGACATACTTGACAAGGCTGTATTAAACTACTGAAATTAAAATGTTTGAAATTTGTATATAAATTTTTTAAGGTTATTACATATTGATGTATTGATATTGATGTAAACTAAAAAAAAATGGAAGTGAAGTGTTCATTGGACGTGACATAATGAAGTTTTAAGAAGGCCTTGGTATCCCGTAACTCCTCATACTTACAATAAGGGAAGACGTTTATAATAATAAGTTTTAAAATGAAGGAAACATGTCAGCTGCATGTTATAATGTGTACAGTTGTCAACAGTTCTCGAAATAAATAATCCCGCATTTACATCAAGGAAATTATAATATCTGAATTTTTGGATTATAATATAACGCATTTACACCTTGTACGAATTGTATTGGGAGGAGAGGGAGACAAAAAATGACAGCAGGAAGTGGGCTGGTGTATGAAACAATGGTGTTGAAGTAAAGGTGCATTAGAACTTAATGTTAAAGGTGAATTTTCCGTCCATTTTATTCTGTGATATAAAATATTTCCAAATATGGATTTTGATGAAGACGATGAAGTGTTTTTATCCAATGAGATTGAAGCAGAATTAGAGAAAGACTTGTGGTCGTCTCCGTTAATGAATTATAGTTCACCATTTGATGATTATAAGGATTTATATGCAGATATAGATACGCCAAAATCTCGTCATAGCTCCAGTCGATTGCCAGTGCCAGTTGATATAGGTAGGTATTTTTGCTACATACTTAAATTCACCATGCAGAGTAAATAAAATATGACAGAGAATTTATATGAGAAAATGTAGATTTTTGATTCTTTTATAGAGCAAGCCTTAAGTTGTCAGTTTATTCTTTCTTGTATCATAGTTTGGGAACCTTTCTGTTGAAAATGTGTCTGAGTTAAATCGAATACATATACATGCACAGTGCGTTAACTGGAGTGCAGGTATTAGTTACCTGCACTCCAGAGCAAGCCCATTGATTGGCTCATTTTTACTGGGGTTTACTTATTGTGACGGAAAAGAAAGGGAAAGCGATAGAAATATCATATTCAGATGCTCGTTCATTGGTTACTTTTTTCTGGGGATTCACAGGGAACATGTTTTTATGTTTGACTATGATACAAATGAGAAAGAACATCAAAATACTCAGCAATCTGATTAATACTCAAATACTACAAATGAGATAGCCTTCAGTGTTTTGATGCTCTTTCTATTATCCTTTTGACTTTACATTCAGAAATTAGGGCAAAGCTTTGTGTTCTTAATTTGAGGCAGAAAGTATTGCAGTTTATCAAGAATTCACTTCAGTGAAGGGAGGGGTCAATAGTCATTCTCCAGTGTTAGGTCTGATGTTGGTGCTAACAAAAGTCGATTATATTTTTAGTATGATTTGTGGAAATATTACCTAACCTCCTTCAAAACATCCAGCTAAAAAGCCAAAACGTCAACTATGTGACAACACATGACTAATGCTTAGTTCCGTTGGTAGTCTGTTCCAAAAATGGCATCAATGAAAAAATATATTTTTAGGCGAAGTACCCAACCTGTTGTTGTTTTGATGCCATTTCATTATGTGAACAGATCAAACATTGATTTGTATCTTAACAACTTGTTATCATGTTACTTTTTTGATAGAAAATGTGAGAAAAGAGGAGAAAGGTGTTAATTCTGCATTCATGTTATTATTACACATCATGATATGGGCCTGGCTGACAAAACCAAACCTTCTTTCTGTGTTAATTTAGGTGCTGATATATCCTATACAAAGTAACTGCATTAAAATTGTAAACATCTTTACAGATATTGTTTCATGCATTAAAGCAGCATCCCTCCAGATTCATACTAAGTTTCATGAAAATTTTGAAAATGCATTAAAAAGTAAAATTGCGAAGTGAAGAAAGAAAGTAATTTACTCACTGCCAATGGCTCTTACAATCCATGTAACTTACCAAAAAGAGGTCAAAATATGCAAAAATACCCCTTACTGCTTTAGTAACCCTGTAGAAATACCATATGATGATATATACTTCAAAATCAGTCATTAATCTTACAAAATATGTCAATTATTGCTTGAATCTTGATTCTTTTTACTTTTCAAAAAATCATAGAGTTTGATTTTCTTGAAATATTTTGGCATAGGCTCTGGAGGTATGCAGCTTTAAAATTGTATCTTTTTTGTTCTTACCACGTATCAATGCAAAGGATAAGGGGTATTCTCTTAGAAAAATGCTGTTTCATTTTCTTACATTATTTCTTGTATTTTAATAGCATAAAAATTTGTTTGTCATGGAAAATTGTATCATTAAATTTTGTTATAGACTTTATAGACTTAAAAAGTGAAAGAAAATGATTCAAGAATGCATTTACTGCTGTGCTTTTAGTTCATTCAATAAGGCGTATCCTAATTAGGTTATTAAGTAAGATTGAAACTTTGATTGTTTGGCAAGTTTAAGGCACTTACAGCTCTAAGGTAGACCTACCACCACCTTTAGGACATAAAACACTTTTGTTTGATACCTTATCTGGAAAAATTAATTGCTGTTTTATTATGTCATTTAAACTGGTATTTGAAAATAACGAGTTTTTTTTTTTTTTGGTTTTTGGATTAAATACGTTTTCTGAATGAAATAACTTTCTGTAAAAGAATATAATTGTTTAGGTTTTTATGCTAAATGACAAATTGTAAAAGTAATAAGATTTTGGGAAAGACCAATTAAAATCTAATTTGTTGTGACTTACAACATTTCAACAACATTTTCTTTGCCCCAATTCTGTATTTTTAGCTCGACTATTCGATAAGAATAAGTAGAGCTATTGCAGTCACCCGAGCGTCGGCGTCGGCGTAACCACTTATGTTAAAGTTTTTGTAATAGTTCAAATATTTTCAAAGTCCATTGACATATGGCTTTGAAACTTTGCACACTTGTTCACCATCATGAGCCCAACCTGTAGACAGGAGGAGGTAACTCTATCAAGCATTTTGACAGAATTATGCCCCTTTTTCGACTTAGAATTTACGTTAAAGTTTTTGTAATAGTTCAAATATTTTCAAAGTCCATTGACATATGGCTTTGAAACTTTGCACACTTGTTCACCATCATGAGCCCAACCTGTAGACAGGAGGAGGTAACTCTATCAAGCATTTTGACAGAATTATGCCCCTTTTTCGACTTAGAATTTACGTTAAAGTTTTTGTAATAGTTCAAATATTTTCAAAGTCCATTGACATATGGCTTTGAAACTTTGCACACTTGTTCACCATCATGACCCCAACCTGTAGACAGGAGGAGGTAACTCTATCAAGCATTTTGACAGAATTATGCCCCTTATTCGACTTAGAATTTACGTTAAAGTTTTTGTAATAGTTCAAATATTTTCAAAGTCCATTGACATATGGCTTTGAAACTTTGCACACTTGTTCACCATCATGAGCCCAACCTGTAAACAGGAGGAGGTAACTGTATCAAGCATTTTTTTTACTATCAAGCACTAAGAATAGTCAAGCGTTGCTGTCCTTCCGACAGCTCTTGTTTTTTTGTTTACAATGGAAAAAATAATTATGCTTCAAAACATAATAAAAACCAATGACAGGTTTTATAAGAGCAAATAATTTTAGTCAATAATCAGATAAAATTGTTTGACATCTAGTAAGCCTTAAAACAATAGCTAAATAGATAATGGTAGTATATTCAGATTACAAATAAGGTCATGGGTCATAATCACTTTATCATATGATATCGGGCACAAAAAACTTTTTTTGGTAATTTCTGAACTCCTTATGTAGGGGACTTTGGCGCTGTTCACTGATAAATTAAGGACATTTTTTAAGTATCTGGACCTATGGTTACATGTTCCTAGATTTAACAACTTTTATACTAAGGTGGCCATTGGATTAATATTTGAGCCGCGTCACGACAAAACCAACATAATGGGTTTGCGACCAGCATGGATCCAGACCAGCCTGCGCATCGGCACAGTCTGATCAGGATCCATGCTGTTCGCTATCAGTTTCTCTACTTTGTTATAGAGTTTGTAAGCGAACAGCATGGATCCTGATCAGACTGCGCGGATGCGCAGGCTGGTCTGGATCCATGCTGGTCGCAAACCCATTATGTTGGTTTTGTCGTGACACGGCTCATTTTGTGATAGTATTACTGAATGCTATGAGATGGTTCAATTCAAATCTTTTACAGTCATTGACTATATCAACAGTCGCATTCATGTATAAAATAAGTATTACAGGCTGCTGAAGGTAATAGGATGAAACGTTCCCTCCAAGACAAGTAACATCTCGATTGACGTCATGGTATAATGGTTGAACTTTTTGTTTTATCACCCTCATTAGGATATGATAATTTATTTATTATCAATATTCCAGATTGACATTTCAAACAATACTAATAACAAAAACATGGCACCTGTTTTGCCAAGTGGTGACATTTCAGATTGTTACCTACGTAAGCTCTGACATATAAAACTATATTAATTAAATCGTTTGAAGTACAAATAGTTATGTTTGACATCATTGGTGACTTTTGCTCATGTATATAGATAAATTATGTTATGAGTGGTCTTACCCTCTGACAAGGTTCTATACTGTTGGCATACTTATTTTGATTTTTAGCTTGACTATTTGAAGAATAGGTAGAGCTATTGTACTGAACCTGGTGTTGATGTCAGTGGTACTGTCATGCTTTGGTTAAGTTAAGTTTTGTGTTCAAGTTGGTTTCTCCAAGGGAATGGGTGGAAACTTCACTTATCTTGGTCTTTGTGATTATCTAATAAGTTGGGCATTATTAGGTCCCGTAACAGAAATTAAGTGCACGTTGGATTGTTGAATGTTTGTAAAAGGTGAAGAAAAAAAAAGCAAACTATTTGAGAACTTATTGAGAAATGTCAAACACGTGGATATATATCGTAAAAGGTTTTGTTTCCTTTGATTCTTAATGACAGAAGCTGGTACTTCTTGTGTCCCAACTGATTTATGTACCTTCTCATTTTGTATGATAGGCCGCGTAAGGGCCTGGCTGTAGAAAGTAAACTACCATTCGTTGGAGACTACAATTATGATTGAAGTTTACATAGAAACAAACTTAGTAACCAGTTGATGACTGTGTTTTAGGTTCAAAATATTATCCTTTCTTCTCTTACTGGTTTGAATTCCACATGGGATACATGTTGAATTTAGTCAATGAATTTTGTTGGTATTGCTCTAAATTACCCACTTGTAGTTACATGGAGCAGTGACTGTGATTTACATCCACTGCACTGGCTCCCTTTAACCCTAACTTGCCCCAAAGAAGCAAATAACAAAGTTGGTAAATTTTATTTGCCATACACTTGATATATTGAGGTTTGTATAGTTGTATAAAAATATATAAACATCATTGATTGATTAAAAGTTGGCACAATATCTAGTTCAGGTGATAGATCTTGTAACTGAATTAACCTTGGAAGTCAACCAGAAGTGATTGAATAACCGTCACAATTAACTTATATAGCAGTAGGGGAGGTAATATAATGGATATAGTCCGTTGAAACATTTATGCAGTATGTTTTCAGTTAACTCCCATATTATTCGACACTTGAAATTTGACATAAAGACGTTTTTATATCTGTTTTATAAAGTGTTTTACATGGTAAATGAAAAGGTTATTTAACAATGAAGCTTTAACCCATTGTGAATCATGAAAGGTTTTATTAATGAACAAGTTGGCATTGTAGGTTGTTTACTGCTAAAGAATTTACGCATTAAATCAATTACTTCAGTTATATGAAATATCGAAATGATTTCTATTAGATGTAAAGCAATCAAAAGGTCTTATTATTGTTAAACTTGATAAAGGAAGGTCAAGAAGGGAAGGTAATATGGTGAAGGTGTCAATGAATTAAAACCTCTAGATGTTTGGTCTGCAAGTTTAGCTCAGTACGTAGTTAGAGAATTGGATTTGTAATCTAGGTGCAGCTGGTTTGATCCTCGAGCATTGACCTCTGTTAAGTCCATAATCTACACCTCTAATAATAAACTACTTCATTTTAAATAAACATCAAACAAATTCAAATTTGAAACATGGCATGTCCATTAAACTAAATTTTTTGGAAGGCATATGAAACATTATATGCCATGTTTGGTAATAATAGACTAACTCTGAAACTAATAATATTTGGGGTTTTCCCAGCTAATCTGTAGGTACAAACATACTTTTACAACACTTTTACAGTTACAACTTTGAAAAATAAGCGCAACAGATTGACTTATCTCTTGTGATTGGTAGTGCACCATGAAGCTATAATGGTATAAATTTGTATGTACCTACAGATTTGCTTGGAAAATCCACATTTGCTGAGTTCCGTATAACATTAATAATATCTGTCATATTTTGCGGTTCGGATAGGAATATCCGTCCGAGGTGACCCGCCCATTGGGCGGTAACGAGGCTTGTCGAGTTACCGCCCATGGGCGGGTCACCGAGGGACGGATATTCCGATCCGAACCGCAAACATATGTCAGATATTTTTTCTTGCATGTTCTACCATATTCCATTATATTTTAAATTCTTTATCTTTATTTTCAATGAAAATTTATATCATTACAACCGTAACTACTTTCATTCAACAGCGTATGAATTACAAAATCATTCATAACGGTAAAATGACGTCATCTTTATCGTGCCATTGTACAGCACGCGACTCATCTGGAACCCCCCATGCCAGATGAAATTTCCGGCATGGGTAAAAGTAACGGAAACGCCAGTCTGATATGCAAGAAATATTAACTCTGACCATGCAAAATATCTTCAAATGGACTTGTCCAACTTTCAGTCTGGTCTAAACCATTAACCATATTGAGAGAAAATTTCAAAATATGTACTGACTGGATAGAAAACAGTGCAGACCATGATCAGACAGTATAGATGTGCTGGTTAATCTTTGTATGTACTAGTCACATGGGTAGAATCAGCTGACACTAGCAGACTTAGGGTAAATAAAATAGTTCTGTTAAGATCTCTGACTTAGAATCACTTGCCAATCAAAGATAATAAGAATGAATAGTGTCAGGGACTTTTGTTAGAAAAAGCTTTCATGCTAGGTTATGGAATGTCCAAGGTTCTACTCAAGCACCTGAAATAATTCACAAACGGGCATCTAAAGTCTTATTCCATGAGCAGGAAAGCTGAAAAGTCACCATAATTATGACCCTTATTTAAAATAAAGTAAATCTGAGCATTAATAGATTTCTCTCTGTCTATATGTCCATGAAGTTATGCTGGTGTTGTATGTTACTCTGGTGATGCTAGTCATCATGCATTTATCATGTTAAGTTACTTTACATTTTTACTGCATCTTGGAAGGTTTTAGCTTTAACCTCCATGGTGACAGATGCAATAAAGGCAGGCATAAACCACTTGTCTAAATCTTAGCTGGGCTGAACATGTTATCTGTCATTTTATATTTTTCAACAATCATTGAACCCAACTACCTGAAACAGGCCACAAGGATATTGTACAAATTAAAAAGCTTATGATTTTCAGTGTCACAAATAAGCTTTGAAAATCAATGGACCTTGCAGACAATCAGTATCATTATTGTTTTAAATATTATTACAGTGTAACACTAGAATAGTTCATGTCTATATGCAAAAATAATGGACTGGATATCAATTCCCATTCTATTGTTACCACCTTATGACAGGGGGCCCTGTTTAAGGGGAGACAATAATGTAAACAAAAATAAGAGGGGATGGAGTTCTCTTTCTTCCTTTTGTAACTATCAGTTACCTGTTTTTATTGGCGTATCAGAATTCAAGGAATGAAAGATTTCATTATTTATTTTTGCAGATTAAGTTCAAATTGGGCGTATTGATATACACAGCTTTGCCCTTTCCATATTGCTGTATTTATGTTGAATTTTTGTTAGTGTACAATGACACCCTGTTTAAATTTCCGTTCTTTTTTTATGGTCGGACTTTGAACTTTTGCCAAATGCGATTAATACCTGTTCAATACAGCTGAATATGGCTGAATAATTTCCGAATTAGCAATAGTTAAAGGCAGTGATAAGAGGAATGTAAAATGTCTTTAAAAATACATTACTCATTTTTTTATTTGTAAGACATGACAAGTATGGTTTGGAGGAAGGGAAATGTTGGTAAGCAGTGATTCTTTTTTTACTTTTTAAATTTTTTTAGTTCAAGAATTGTTGAAAATGTTTAATGGGAACTTATATTATCATCATTTATTGATTTGTTTTGAAAATTTTGTTTTGATGATTCATCATGTGTAAGACTGTAGATTTTTTTCCACAGGTTGTAGAAGATTAAATGTAGTGATAGATGTTAATATTCCAGAGATTATAGATTATAGTCATTACAGGCTCCATTGATGATATTTAACCTTTAACCTCATAGAACAGAAACTGATTAGTGTCTGCCACCAGTATAACACCAGGCCAGCCTGCACATCAGTGCTGCACAGGCTATTAATTGTTGCATGTTTTTAATGTGTGACTCAGGGCACCATGTAAATATAGCTGACTGACAGGAAGCCCCAGATAATTTCATTAACAAAACATAACTGTCAAATTACATACCACTCATGCCTTGTTTCTTCATACCGAAAACAAATTACAAAACATGGCCATATACAGTGTACTGTTTTACAAGAATAGCCCTTATGCACCTTTTCCATGCATTAAGCCCTCAGACTTTATTAAATCCTTAGCCTTGAGGGCTTGTACTTTACATATGTGTTCCTTCAGCTTCTGCAGAAGTAAATGCACAGAAGAATAAAGAAGATGCTTATGGTGATGCATGAAAAAAGGTGCATTTTACCTCTATTGTAAGGAAGAAATTAAAATAGAATATTGGTGCTACAGTGTTGGAGCAGTACCTCTAGACGCTTGCAGAAATCATGATCACAAAGTAGAAAAATATCGCTTTTTTAGCTGATTCTTACTTTTTCCATTCATAATAGTATATAAATCGGTGTGAACAGATGAATTAGACTTCTAAAAATGCATTTCATCAGGTGAAAGGATGAGATTTTAGCATTTAATTATTTCTAGCGCCTTGCCTTGTCCGGTATATACCGGAATATGGTATTTAGAGTGGTGCTCCAACAATTTTTAGTCTCATTCATTGGTATATATGTATAGAGAGCAGGTTGGATGATCAACTTGATGAAGGAATTTGATAATGTTAACTACAATATACTGATAAACCAGTGACATGTAAAACAGAATGTTTCTATAAATGTATACAGGTAGAAAGAACTGTATTTATGATGAGGTGTGAAAACTGGAAAAAATTTGGAGTTAAAATAATTGGAACATTGAGCTAATGTGTAAATAAGTGCATAACTGGTAGCCAAGATGATTAATCTTCAAGTTATACAAAAGCATATCAAATAAAACATACACCCATTGATATCTCTGTAAGCTGTAATAATTATACACAAGTGCCTTATCAGAAGTTGGGTGCACCAAATTGAAAATGTAGTGGTTGACAGAAATAGTAAAGTATGCCTGGTGTAATAAAGCCAAGGACATCAGTTAAGGAAGTTTATTATCCAATACATATTGTGCTATCCATGATTTGACAATAGTTTTTTAAGCTTATCAAAATAATTAATATGAATGACAGCTTTGTAATAGTAAAAGAGTATAACCACATGACTGTGTGAATAGATATTTATAGAAATTTACTAACACTGTGACATATTAGTATTAGTCAATTCTAAAAATAACTGATTTAACTGTGATCTTGGCATCCTTAAATATAATCTGGAAAGTCTACAATTCCCCTAGAAATCCTGTATATATATATTTGTTCCTAAAGGTAAGACAGACTGTAATGATAACTGGTACCAGGTGAGCAATAGTAAAATGATGCTGCACTTGTAATTTGTGGGCAAACATCTGTTCTACCAAACTCTGAGTCAGCTGTTCACACACATCCTTAACTCATGATGATATTCGTGCTCTACATTCTCATTACACAGTTTACAATTCCTCTAAAACCAGTCGTGCAAACCTGGAAGGGGGGAAAAATGGCCCAGGTATATTGCAGACATGATTATCATAGATCAGAGGCAAAAAAGAAAAAGAAAGAAACATATACACAAACTTAAGTACAGAGTATAAATATATGATGATGTATATTATATAAATTGAAATTTTGTTAAAAAATAACCATTGTTAGAAGTTAATAGTTGAGAATGAACTTAAGTCAAAAAAATGTTTCTTCTTTTTTTATAACTTCTAAATTTTAATTGATAGTCTGAGTGAGCTTCATATAATATGATTATAGCTCTGATTTAGCCACTCTTCCAAATGCTGCAGAACCCCCTTACCTCCTGGAACCAAAAATAGACTGGCCATGATTAGACTACCAATAAGACCAGGCTCTCTACTGTTGGAAGCTTTGATATTGAAATCCCTTAAAACTTAAATTGGACTGTTCCAATTTCAAGGCTGGGCTAAATCCATTGCACGTTAAGGGTATGGTACAGTTTCAAATTTAAAACAGAAATTGTGCAAGCTAGCTGGGGTAAAGGTTTATACAAAGGGGGGAAAAATCACAAAATAGTCCTAACACTGTATCAGTGAGATCATGACAGAGATTATTTGCATGCTGCTAGTAATCAGGGTTGATAGAAGCTTGTCTTGTAAAGTTCATTCATGAGCAGATAAGTACCAGAGGAGAAATGCTCTAGCACATGCATGTATGTTTACCTAGGGTGCTTCAACTTGTCACAGTATAGCCAGGATACTTCTGGAATTAATTAAGCCTTTTCAACAGTGAATGATTCTTCTTAAATGCTTTTTTTTTCATGGAGTATTTAACCTGGAAGTTCACTTTATCATTTTGAGGGTTCTCTCTGAAGTTGTGTTTAATGATTTCCAGTGAACAGAAATCTCTTTGTTTAGAGATCAGCATGTATTTCTGGAGTTTGTGCCTAGAAGGAAAATAGCTTGTTCTTTAAAAAACATGTAGGATTTACTCTGTTGTGTTTTTTCTTGAAGTGATGTAGTGTTGTTGAAATTTGGAATATAGTTGTACTCATCATTGTATTGATGAGAAATGGTGACTTAGATATGTGGAATTTAAATGATTGAAAGTAATCATGAGTGTGTTATGATAGATGAGTCTTTGAGAGAGCTTGCATAAGAGAAGAGTGTGTTTTGTCTGTGAATTTTTTAAGGTGAGGAAACTTTAAAAAAACAAGATGTGACTTGTCAGCAATGTAGTGTGCTATATGCTTATGTAAAAATGGCATCAATCAAAGAAAAAATCATCAAAAAGTACAGATCTATTGTAGCATCTACAGGTGTAAAGAGAAATGGTCATGGTAAGTTTATATTACCCTCATCTCTGTTGGTCAGTAGCCAGTCAGGGTCAAGGACACGGAGAACTTGAATACCCGAAGAACTTGAATATGTATGACAATCTTGCTGACCAAACTGGTCCTAGAAGTTCAAAGATTCTACCAAAACACATATAAATGTATTTAGACCTGAATCAGTTCACTTAAGGACACAATATAGAGTCTTTATCCACCTACCAAGACTGCTCAGTGATTGTTAAAGACCCATTAGTATCATAATTATGCTTCCACACTCACTCTCTCCCCAATCCTACCCCCAATCCTCCCACACCATTCCACTGACTGAGCTGCTGAAGGTCATGAAGGCTTTCTGTCTATTTCCTTGATCATGTTTGTAAGTAAAATGTATCTAATCAATCGCAATTCAAATTGTTAAAAATATCTGGAGTTTTGGTCTAAATAAATTAAAAATTCTAAGACATATTTGTTTCTAAATTGAAAAATGAGAAAACTAGATATTTTCATATGTTGACATTTCTGTATGGTTCGCTGGATAAATGATAAATTTTGTACTTAACCTCTCTCATTATACTTACTACACTGCCATGCATTGTTTTCAACCTGAAATTTTAACATGAATGCAATGTGCATGTATTTTTACCGGAAATTCAGAAGAAAATATGCAAGAATAGCAATGTTTGCAGAGTATTTAAAATGAAACCATGTGCCAACAATTTGGAAACTTTTGTAGTAAAATATTTCTTTATGACATAAGCTAGGGTAATTGGGATAGTATCTCTTGCAAGGAGATCTAATTGTTAAGACTGAGTGCCTTAGGGATAAAGTAATATGGATGGTTTTAGTTACCTGTTATTATTACAACTATCAAACTGGTGTTAACATTTTCAGCCATACCCTCTGGCTGTTTACTTTACTGTCTGCACATTGATTAACTCTTACCAAACTAAATATCTTTAATAGAGTTGTCCTTTAAATAGAGTTGTCCCTCTATCAATTTGGACAAACTCATAAATTTTTAGGGAATTTTTCAAAATAAGAAATGACAAGTGGGTGCTCAGTGAGTACCATCCTGTTAGCTTAATAGGTAGAGCGTTGGACTGTGAATATGGCAATCTGGGTTGGATTCCCAAACAGTGCAGGTCACTTTGTTTTAATTGATCATGAAATCCTATCTACGATAATTCGAATTCCCCTTTGTTTGAGATTTTTAAAAATTTTTTGGAAGAAAACCTTTGGGTAAATGCTTGACAGTCTCCCCAAAATGTGGGGGCCCAAAAAACTTGCTCGGGAAAATTTTAAAGGGCTTACGGTGTGATCTGGAGTAAAAACTACCAACACCACCCCCACCAAGAACTGACTGCATAAATAGTGAACAGTAGAGACCATGATCAAATGGCACAGATCCCATGGAAAGATTCAGTTCAAATTGACCTTCACCCTAACAGATTAGTGTAATTGACTTGTGCATACTTACAGTAACTATATATGATACAGTGAAGTCAGGTTAGATTCAATGAGCTTTAGGCTTGCATAGGCTTTTTATTGCCACCCAGCATGAAATGTATTTTCTCTATGAAATTTCAAAGTACCTAGTTCCTTTTAGAAGTTCAACTAGACTAGAGAATAAGGTTTCTTTTGATAATAAGACTGGCTGCATTCTTTCTGTGCTGTGGTTAGCAGTTTCTTTAGAATATCTACAATATTACCCTGTGTGGTTGAGATTTTTAAAATGTTGGTTTTCAGGCACATTATTGTAAACAGTGTGCATATTAAACATTAAAAAGGCTCATAAATGCTTTAGCAGTTGCAGCAGCTTTTTCCTCTTTGTTCAACCAGGTTCTATTTTTAAATTCATACAGTCCTTGTGCAATTTAATTTTGTAAAGCAGAAATAAGACACCACAAAGAGATTGTTTGAATATTTCACTGCTTGGATAACAGCCCATGTAGTGGTTTTTGTTGTTAAGTCTTTTTAATGACAATTGATTAATTGATAATGAAAATCAAAAATCTTTGCACATTTAATGGGTCCAAAAAAGTTTGAGTTAAAATCAAATATTTTTATAACAAAGATTTTAATCTAAACTTTCTCTATTTTCCCAGTGTATTTGTAATTGACAGGTTGGGGGGGGGGGGGTTATTATGTATTATTATTAAGTATTGATGAATTGATGCAATACTGTTCTAACTGGACAATTTGTTAGAACAAATTACTCTAGTGTAGTAATGATCCCCCAATTTAAGTTGGTGTAAAACTGTCCTTCCACCTGTCAAAATTGTATAATTTATACAAATTTGTCTGGCTGTTTAACTAAAACCTGGTCTTTTCTGTTGTTGTTTACCAACACTAAAAACACACTAAAAACACTAAGGGGTTAGAGATGGTTAATTGACTTGGATGGAAACTTGATCATTGTAGTTTATTTATACTTGAAAGCTTATATGTTGTAGTGGGAGAATACTGATTTTGAGAAGGGTGTCAAGTTGCTATAAAGATGAGAATAAATGTTTGAATTGTTGTGCATTTGCATAATATTCTGCATTTTTTTTGCAGGATTAGAAAAGATTATTTTTGGATGTTGAGATAAACATGTGTTGATAATCCTTGATATGCTGACAGTGGTTTCGATAAAATTGTTGTGATTGTTAAGCTGAAAGGGAAAAAAGTAAAAAATTTTCAAATTTTGATATAAATGTTTGGTTATAAATTTTTGAAAATTAAAAAATTTTTAAAAACTTTGATATTATTTTTGTGTAAAAAGGTTTTGAGTCACATAGAAAAGGCAAGTATGACTGTATTTGGATGTTATATATTTTGCTCAAATCAGCACTTTTAAAATTTATAAGTTCAATGGAAAATATCAGAAGAGCAGTGGTAATGAAATGGGTCAACATAGGTTTGGTAAAGAAGTCTTGAAAAATGCAATAAATTAGAATTGTTATTGACGTGGATGTATGACAGAACATTGAGAAAATTATTCCTTGAGCTAAATTTACTTCCTGTATTTACTTCCTGCATGTTAATAGTTTTGTGAGAACTATGTTATTGTGTCTCATAAGAGTCTTTTCAATACAAATAAAAACACATGGGGTCCAAGGTTATAAATTATTTTTTTCTAAGCTCAAACTCCTATTTCAGAAATTTGATTGGTCAGAAATAAGCATAGAACACATATAGAGACCAATGAAAATCCCGAGATTCAAGATAGAACTTAGGAAAATTAAATTTTGGCTGGGAAGTGATAGCATTTTACATTATTAGTCCCCTACCGGTTTAACCGGAGGGGACTTTAGGTTTACCCTCCGTCCGTCTGTCCGTCTGTCTGTCTGTCCGTCTGTCTGTCCGTCTGTCTGTCTGTCTGTCAGTCTGTCAGTCCGTCAGTCCTTCCGTCCACAAAACTGGATCCCGCGATAACGCAAAAAGTACTGAAAATATTTTTATGAAACTTGATATATGGATAGATGGCAGTATGGAGATTATGCACGTCTTTTTTTTTTCTTCCTATGTTGAAAATTCTGGTTGCTATGGCAACAAATAGTCTGAAAATATGGCAAATTTAACACATAAACTGGATCCAGTGATAACTCAAAAAGTACTGAAAATATTTTTATGAAACTTGAAATATGGGTAGATGGCAGTCTGGAGATTATGCACATCTTTTTATTTTCTTCCTATGTTGAAAATTCTGGTTGCTATGGCAACAAATAGCCTGAATTTCAAGATTTCTGATTTAAATTTTTCAGCTTTTTCACTATATGTTCTTTATTTCTTAAGGTGTTTTACTTCAAACTTTAAATATAAGTTCCTGGTCATCAACCACATCATATGTGACAAGGTTTATAACTCTAGCACAAAAAATATTAATATTACCTCCCTTGAACTTAGATTTTTTAGGGGAAAAAATGTTGTCTTTTTTAAATAACTTCTTTATTTCCTAATGTATCTACTTCAAACTTCATATATATGTTTCTTATTATCACTCGACATTTTTGAGAAGGTTAAATACTCTAGCAAGACTATTTCCAGAATTATGTCCCCCTTGAACTTAGATTTTTTTCGAGAAACTGGTATTTTCACTCCAACTTCTTCATTCCTTATAGGATTTACTTTAAAATCCCACATCGTAATAATATGACAAGGTTGTATAAACATAATTTCCTTACTAAGCATGGAAACTTAACACATTACTGTGATATAAACAAACTTATTTTATTATGTTTTGTGGTCGATATTTTCAAATACAGACTTCATCCTCAAATGAACGTCCGTCTGTCCGTCTGTCTGTCTGTCTGTCCGTCTGTCTGTCCGTCTGTCTGTCTGTCTGTCTGTCAGTCTGTCAGTCCGTCAGTCCGTCCGTCCACAAAACTGGATCCCGCGATAACGCAAAAAGTACTGAAAATATTTTTATGAAACTTGATATATGGATAGATGGCAGTATGGAGATTATGCACGTCTTTTTTTTTTCTTCCTATGTTGAAAATTCTGGTTGCTATGGCAACAAATAGTCTGAAAATATGGCAAATTTAACACATAAACTGGATCCAGTGATAACTCAAAAAGTACTGAAAATATATTTATGAAACTTGAAATATGGGTAGATGGCAGTCTGGAGATTATGCACATCTTTTTATTTTCTTCCTATGTTGAAAATTCTGGTTGCTATGGCAACAAATAGCCTGAATTTCAAGATTTCTGATTTAAATTTTTCAGCTTTTTCACTATATGTTCTTTATTTCTTAAGGTGTTTACTTCAAACTTTAAATATAAGTTCCTGGTCATCAACCACATCATATGTGACAAGGTTTATAACTCTAGCACAAAAAATATTAATATTACCTCCCTTGAACTTAGATTTTTTAGGGGAAAAAATGTTGTCTTTTTTAAATAACTTCTTTATTTCCTTATGTATCTACTTCAAACTTCATATATATGTTTCTTATTATCACTCGACATTTTTGAGAAGGTTAAATACTCTAGCAAGACTATTTCCAGAATTATGTCCCCCTTGAACTTAGATTTTTTTCGAGAAACTGGTATTTTCACTCCAACTTCTTCATTCCTTATAGGATTTACTTTAAAATCCCACATCGTAATAATATGACAAGGTTGTATAAACATAATTTCCTTACTAAGCATGGAAACTTAACACATTACTGTGATATAAACAAACTTATTTTATTATGTTTTGTGGTCGATATTTTCAAATACAGACTTCATCCTCAAATTCATTATAAATGGCAATACACAGGAGTGTATGACAATTAAAGAACTTTTTGAGGGACCGGTAGGGGACTACTGTATTGCCCGCAATACTATCAAATGCTTGTTTTACACAGTTTTACATACTTTACAGGTCCTGGTAGGGCAGACAGAGAAGATCATGACGAGCCTGACTTTGCACGACCACTGTCCACAAAAGTTCCTCATGCCAAGAGATTGCCGAGCTCTGCCAGCTCTACCGTGTCAACGGGATCAGCATCGGGAAAGCGGAGTGGTCTCGGAATGTCAAAATCCTCCACTTCTACAGGTGAGTTTGTTCAGTGCCGTTCTTCAGTGCATCTAGAGCCTCCATATTGTTTTGCTAAACACATGTGATGAATGTTTGAATTGTTGGCATGACATCTTCAGTATTTATTCTTCTCCAAATTCTTTCTGTAAAAGATGGAGGATATTGCTTGTCCTTTATTTCTACTGGTTAATTTTGAGATCTATAATGTTAAGCCCATCAGCCTGTAAAGTGAAATGAAATTCAGGATGCAACAGTTTTAGTAAGTCTTTTTCAAATAAAATTAAACCATGCTAGAGTAGTAATGTCAAGAAATCAAGCCTTGAAAGTTAAGGTTTGAACTTTTTCTTTTAATTTATTGTCAGTTGTAATCTGCAATTCGAGGGTTGACTGCAAAACTGTTGTAAGTCCTTTTTTTCATGTAAGTTACTTCAGTTTTACGGTCAACCCTCGATTTCAGTTACCTAGAAGATTGCTTTTGAAATGTTTTAATATATACAAAATTTACTATATTTGATTTGTTAATATAGTAAGAGCTTACACTTTGCTGTGTTTTCAATATATATAGTTCTTCCATATAAACGGAGCAAGTATTTTATGTTCTGTGTTTAGAAAGGATTTTAACAGGATCTTTTTGTTGTTGTTGGAATTCTAATGATTATAACTTCTTTATTCTTTATCAGATTTATTGGGAATGAGATTTAATGGGATTTTGATGTTTAAGAATTTGCAATGAGATTCAGTATAACTAGATCTAAAATATGCACTGGACAGGTTATGTGCTTCTATAACCCCATAGATCAGGGGATAAACTTATGAACGATGGGCCAATTGTTTTAGGTTTTTGGAGGGATAATCATTTTCTAACATTGGAGTATAAACCAAACCTTGTTATGAGCATTTCTAAGGGAAATTGGAAGTGGGGTTTTTATTCTTTAAAGGGGTCATCATGGTGAAAAATTTTCAAAATATGAATGTTAGATATGGGGTACAGGAGAATTTTAGTATGAAAGTTCTTGCTCAGAATATTACCACAACTTTTACTCCCTGCTCTTTAATAGGCATATATGTACAAGTGCATGGTTATTAAAATATAATGAAGGTCAAGGCAAATCCTTAAGGGCAAGGTTCAAAGACCCTTTTTCATTACCGGTTCAACTTAGAAAATTGGCATTGAATACATTGAAAATTGGCAATATAAACTTTTTTATGAATTAATACAAACAGTACATTATGTCCAGTGCATAGACATGTGACTAAATCTTGAGTATGGTAAAAGGTGTTTTTTTTATTAACTTTTAATGTAGTAGTCGAAATACAGAATGCAACATGCAGCTGTTTTTAAATGGGGATTTTATATTTTTGTGTGCATTTTTAACAGCAACTAGACTGTCATTTAGAAGGAAATCAGCTCCTGACTCGACAGGTATTATTGTGCAATATTTCCCAGTCATATGCAAGCTTTCCCTCAATTTTCCTGCAAGCATATACTCTAAAAATACAGTTCTGACATTTGTAAGGTTTTTTATGTTCCCCTGATGGTGAAAATTTCTTCATGTGTATTAAACAAGAATTTGCTTTCCAACATTTGTGTAGTTATCTGGTGAGTCGACTGTTCTGCTGAATTAGTAAAACCCCTAACCTTCTAATTTTTATGCCCCCAGGCAGGTAGTAATTGAACTATCTGTCTGTCCATCTGTCCGCCTGTCTGCCTAAGCTTACAATTGGATACTTATGTGACTAGGAACAAAATGTAACTGTACTTTCTCTTTTACATTAACCATTCTGTAAGGCTATTATGTGGCTATATTTCTTAATGTTCAAATTTGTTTCTGACCTAGCATTGACTTGCAGTTTGCAGTCTATGAAGGGAATTTTGAAATGTGTAAAAAAAGAAAGCACCATAAATGAATATTATTACATTATACAGAGTAATTCCTTTCCCCTATCTGTACAATAACACCCTATAGAACAGTAAGTCACCGCTGTCTGCTTCGCTTATCTTCACAATAGGGTATCCCCAAACAGTATGACACAGTAAATTAACTTACCAAATCTTCACAATAGGGTTCCCCAGAACAGTACATCACTGTTAATTATCCCCCGCCGATGGAATCGGGAGGGGGATATAGTTTTGGCGTTGTCCGTCCGTCCTTCTGTCCGTCCATCCGTTCGTCCGAATTTCGTTTCCGGAGTAGTTCTCTGCAACTAATGGCTGGAATTCAACGAAACTTTATGGGAATGTTGATCAGCATGTGAAGTTGTGCACCTAGGTATTTTCTTCTGGATATTTTTAGAGTTATTGCCCTTGACTTAGTAAACGTCCGAATTTCGTTTCCGGAGTAGTTCTCTGCAACTAATGGCTGGAATTCAACGAAACTTTATGGGAATGTTGATCAGCATGTGAAGTTGTGCACCTAGGTATTTTTGTCTGGATATTTTTAGTATTTTTAGAGTAATTGCCCTTGACTTAGTAAAACGTCCGAATTTCGTTTCCGGAGTAGTTCTTTGCAACTAATGGCTGGAATTCAACGAAACTTTATGGGAATGTTGATCAGCATGTGAAGTTGTGCACCTGGGTATTTTCGTCTGGATATTTTTAGTATTTTTAGAGTTATTGCCCTTGACTTAGTAAAAAATTTTAATTTTCAACTTGTGTCGCATGTAACTCAAGAAGTATTTGACCTAGAGTCATGAAACTTTACAGGAATGTTGATCAGTATGTGTAGTTGTGCACCTGGGTATTTTCGTCCGGATATTTTTACTATTTTTAGAGTTATGGCCCTTGACTTAGTAAAATTTTGCAATTTTCAACTTGTGTCGCAAGTAACTCAAAAAGTATTTGACCTAAAGTCATGATACTTTACAGGAATGTTGATCAGCATGTGTAGTTGTGCACCTGGGTATTTTCGTCTGGATTTATTTAGTATTTTTAGAGTTATTGCCCTTGACTTAGAAAATGTTTGCAATTTTCAACATGTGTCGCATGTAACTCAAAAAGGATTTGACATAGAGTCATTAAACCTTATTGGAAAGTTGCTCAGCATATTTAGTTTGTTCCTGGGGTTTCGCTTGTGGATTTACCCAGTATTTGTAAAGTTATTTCCCTTGACTTAGTAAAAACTGTTTCATTATGTTGTTATTTGATCCTTAAGTGCTTGAGTTAGAATCGACCAACTTTACAGGAATAATGATCAACATCACTAAATTACAGGAATAATGATTCACCTCACTGTGAAGCTATGAACCTGGGACTTTGCATGTGGATTTTTTTCAGTTTTGTTAGAGTTATTGCCCTTGAACTACAGTAGTTTAAATTTGCAATTTTCAACTTGGGGTTTGCTTGGGGATATATTCAGTATTTGTAAAGTTCTTGCCCTTTACTTAGTAAAAAGATTTTTAGTTTTTAAAATTTTTTGACCTAGAGTCATAAGATTGACAGAAAAGTGGCGCGGTGGGGGCACCTGTGTCCTATGGACACATTTCTAGTTTTTATTAAAGAAGAATTAAAATGATTTGTTACAATAACATTTAAAAATATTTGAAAATTGTGAGATCCCTTCTTGATGCCTTGAAAATGGCAATAAAGTCTGGAGATTAAGATGTTTTTACATCTAGGTGAGCTATTGTGATCCCCCACCGTCCGTCGTCGTGCGTCGTCAGCAATTTCTTTAAACAACATCTCCTCAGAAACAAATGACTGCACAGCAACCAAACTTTATAGGAATGATCCTAGGGTGGTCCCCTGCAAAAGTTGATCAAATGGTTCCGGTCTGTTGCATAAGTAGGTCACAGGGCCAGAAAAGGAGTTTCAAAAATGCAAAATTAAAAAATCTTGTCTGAAAGTAGAAGGCCTAGAGCTTTGATATTTGGTATATGATATAACCTATAGGTCCTCTACCAAAATTGTTCAAATTTTAGCCCTGGGGTCAAAATTGGCCCCACTCCAGGGGGTCATAGATTTACCTTATATGTATATAGTGAAAACTTCTTCTTGTTTGAAGGTACAAGGCTTCAAGTTCAAAGAATATTACAGTTTATGCCATGATTAATATATAAATAAAGCCTTATGTCTTCAGTTGTTGTGTTAATAATAACCAGTACTCGGCGGGGGATATAATTTCAACAAATTTGCTTGTTTGCTTCCTCAATCTGCACAGTACATCATCCCCAATCTGCACACAAGGAGGCCCCAGAACAGTATATCCTTGAAAAATTGCTTCCCCTATCTGCACAGTAGGATTCCCCAGAACAGTACATCACTGTAAAATTTGCTTCCCCTATCTCCAGAAGCATACCCCAGAACAGAACATCACTGTAAAATTTGTGCCCCCTCTCTGCACAATAGGATTCCCCAGAACAGAAGTTCCTGCAGATTCATGACTGACTGCACAATAGGAAATTACAGAGCATTTACTTCCCTGATAATCCCTTACCATATCTACTGTTTTCAGTATGTTTATGGAATGTTTAAATGTGTAATTAGGGTGTGTACTACAACTCTAGGGCAGCATTTTGTTGTTCATGCAGTGTCTTCATAGTGACTGAAAGGACGTCGTGAAAACGTTATAGTCATGTTAAGAACTGCCTGCAAACGCATTAGGAGCACTATAGAATCATCAATTATATATGTCAAACATTTTATATGCAATCAAATGTCGACTGTGCTCAGCTTAAGTACTTTCTTAGAATTAACTTGCAATGGGTTTCTTCTTGGATTATGGGGTCCCTAGGGTGTTCCAAGTCCTGGACACACTAAGAACACGGTGGCTTAGCATACTGAGGCAATAATCAGGACCTCACAGCAGCTTGAATTGTTCACAACACGACCTTACAGTGTTTCCACCATGTCCTAGTTGGCCCTTGTGAAATATTATGGTACAAATTATGGTTTGGGGGGAGATGTGGGTATTACAGAACATCAAGTCCCTGTGAATCCCTTACTTACATATTACAGAACATTTATGTCCCTGCCCTGACTTCTCTGTGCAGAATAGATAATGCGTCTTATAATAATTATGAATCTTATAACGAGATTCTAAGATGTCCCTCTATTTATCTAAAATTTAATAAAATTGTTTTTAATGTAAAAATATATACATGTATTTCAGAGTATATGCTTCATTTCGTCAAACACAGTAGAAAAAAATATTTCAAATGCTTGCTTTAAATTTCATTGTATTTTTTACACTAAGTGTTGTCTTTTAGATAGGACAATCGGATATGATAAAGTTTACCATAACTTATGTTGACTGTAACTTAAGGAATAATTTACTGTTACAGGTATAACTAAATTTTAGGACTGAAAGAAATAAACTGCATAGTAGAATTGTGCAAGAATTTTAGCTTAATTAAGTAGTGCATTTTTTGCTCAGCTTAATTGCTTGAAATATACAGTATATACAGGACAATTAGTAAAATAACTCTACTCTAGTTTAAAAAAATAACAGTTTTAGACAGTTTAGAATCTGATATAGTTTGGAGATATGGTAATCAACAAATTGATGCTTTTTAAGTATACATAATTTTTATAAAAAAAAAAAAATTACATTTTTTTACAAGAAAAATAATTTAGTCTTTTTTTACCCATCACTGACTTTAAGGCTTTACATTGCGGCATACACTGTATTGCTAAATAAAAAAAAAAGTGATTTTTTTTAACCTTTGCTGAAGTCTTGGTAGAAAACAGTATTTTTAGAATGTTACATTTTTTACTTTTTATTCTACTACACAAAGTGGGATGAGTTGTATTGTGGGGAAATAGTCAGTTGGGGAAATCATGTTATATTTTATCTTTAATTGTCATTTGGAAAATAGTAATTATTCAATTAAGTTATTGTTTTAATACAAATATATCTGTATATGATAATTCAATCAAATTTATTGAATTGAAACAAAATTTTAAATCCCACAGTTTAAATATACAGCGTAGACAAGCTCCAATTGGCTGCTCATTATTATGATATATCTCCTGAAACCTCCTTACATTTACAATGAGCAAGACAAATTCATAGTAGGAAAAGTCCAAGATACAAATTTAGTGGTGACAGGGTGTAGGGTTTCGGGGTATTTTTTTCATTAATAACATTGTTTATATTTTTTATTTGTTGTAAATCATGTAGTTTTTAGATTGTTGTGATAAATATTTTTATCTACATGTATATGTATCACATTGTCAATGTTTATGTTTAAGAACTTTTTAGTATAGAATATATTATATTTTGCTTTCTCATTGTTTTAATGATGAGCAAAATTAATGCTAATTTCTTTAAAAAAAAAAAGAAAGAAAAAAAATAGATATGTTTTAATACTCTCTTCATATAACATGTACTGAAAGCATAGCCTCCTGCTATTGAGTTATTAAACATGTGTCTCCAAAATGTTCCGCTGAAAATGATACATTTTAGAGGACTGATTTCTTCAATTGTTTAGAAATTCAATGTTTTAATGTTAGTAATTATATTGTTTTCTTCTTGTCTTTGTATAGGTGGTGGCGCTGGGGCAGTTGATGAGGAATTTTTCATCCGATCATTTGAAGATGTACAGAAAGTACAGGTATAAAATTGTTTTAACTTTTTGAATTGTAGCAGGAATGACTTGCATAGGCTACCAAGGAATAATGCCTAACAGACCTGCACACCCATTAAATCTCATCATTCTCTATTCTGTGTAAAGATGTAATGCTAGTGTTCATCTTGTGATATTACACTCATGGTACAATTTGTATCCCTGTACACATCTGAAGACAAAAGAAAGAAAAAAATTACAAATACATTACTTCATAGTATCCATTCTATGAAAACTGTAAATTGAAGATAAGACTTAAACAAAATAGTCACTTTTCTCTTTTTAGCTTGTCTGTTTTGAAAAAAAAAGTTGAGCGACTGTGATTGCTACGTTTTCGTCCTGAAAAAACTTTGATATTGCCCATAATTTAAACATTTCAAAAGTTATCAACAAAAAACTTAGCATACTTGCTTATTTTGAAAAGGTGTAGTTGCTAGACAAAGGGACATAATTCTGGAAGCTTTATTTTTGGTGTTATGCCCCATTTTACGTAGAATTTTTGTCAAATGTGTTTATTTTAACACACAAGCATTAACACTGCATGTTGTCCATATATATTTAGTTAGACCCCATTTTACAATTTTTACAAAGAAATATTTTTTTAGTGTCAAGGTATTGTCTACATTCATGTTTTCTGAATGTTTACCGAATGTTTCATAGTTTTAGGAAATTATCACAGTATTCTTTGTGTTTCAGATGTTTTCTGCAAGGGATCTTACTGATCAACTAAATAAATGTAAAGATACTTTAGCGGATACAAACATAGCTTGGGAAAAACGGGTAGATGCTGTAAGTATTTTACAATAACTGAAATTACACTTAATATTTGACAAATTGTAAATTGTATTTTATCAACTGATTATGGTTGCTTAGAAGTTAAGGATGCCATTGTCATATCAGAGCTATCCATGGTGAGCCATCCAGTAAGCTCAATAGAGTGATGGACTGTGAATTGGGCGGCCCTTGTTCAATTCCCAAAGGGTGTAGGTTACTTTCGTTGTGATTTACATGAAATCCTTCCTAAAGTCATTCTCACTGTACCTCCTCTCTGGCATGTACAGAAGTTATCAGTTCCTTGCGTAAGTGAAGGCAACTAGTACTGGTAAACTACTTGACAGCCAGCCCAGGAACGATGCGGTAGCTGATCTGTGCTCTGGTAAATTCAATGTGGCTTACTGCCATGATCCAGAGTGAAAACTACCTACACCACCACCAACACCATATCAGAGCTATTGGTATTAGCTTTTTCCATGATAATGAATTGTTTCATGTGAGGGAGCTGTTATTCTACAGCTTCTAATGGCACAATAACAAAGTTATCCAAGTTGGTTACAGAAAGTCGTTGGTTCTACTCTGTGCCTGTTGTGCCTGAAATAATCTGATCATAATAGGGTCTTTAAAAAAACCAACTTTGTCATACTTTGGTATTTTGACAAACCTGTTTCTGTTAAACAAACTTAACAGTAAACATAAAACAAAATGTACATTAAAAGCAAATGTGGTGGTTATTTTATTTTTCAGCTGAAGGTATTACGGGGTGTAATGGTTGCCGGGGCACCAGAATATGATGATTTTTATCCATTTTTGAGGGTTCTAGAGCCCTGCTTTATGAACTCTGTAAAGGACTTGAGGTCTCAGGTTGTACGAGAAGGCTGTATCACAATAGGGTATGTATAGGGTATAATTATATTCTGCACAATGAAACAAAATAATTGATCTACCATTTGCTTAACCTTAAGCCTGCCTGCAGAAACTTATTCTAAACATACAACTAGTCCAGACCAAGATCAGCTGGTAAACGGTGCAGTCTTATCATGGTCTGCACTGTTCACTTTTAAATCAGTACTCAGTACTGCAAAAATTTTCCGTACAAAAGATGAATGGTTTTGTCCATGATAAAAAAATGTACAAGTCCATGTAAGATATCAAGCATGGTAAAGGTTAATGGTCTCTAAAATTTTGTTTTAACTAAGGTCTGTTCTTTCTGCCATCACACTTACAGTTTCTTGTAGCACCTTTATTTATTGACATATAATTTACATATTATATTAAGGTATTTTCAGTAGACCTTGACTGGGTGGGATTTGGTCAAAAGTCTGAAATTTAATTTTACTTACAATCTTATTAGTTATTTGCTGTGATTTTTAGCTCACCTGTCACAAAGTGACATTGTGAGCTTTGTTGATCGCTTTTTGCCCGGCGTCGGTCCGTCCAGCATCCGTCCGTAAACTTTTACTTTAAACGACATCTCCTCATAAACCGCTAAATCAATTTCATCCAAACTTCACATAAATGTTCCTTTGGAAGTCAACTTTTAATATACATGTATATATATATATATATATATATATATTGTATAAAGTAAAAACTTAAAAATCTTCTTTTAAAAACCACAAAGAGCTAGAGCTAAGATATATAGCATGAAACATCTTCTAATGGGTGTCTACCAAGTTTGTTCAAATACTGGCCCTTGGAGTAAAATTGGCCACTCCCCAGGGGTCATTGATTTTCCTTACATGTGTATAGTAAAAACTTAAAAAATCTTCTTATAAAAAACCCAAAGAGCTAGAGTTTAGATACAAAGCATGAAATATCTTCTAGTAAGTGTCTACCAAGTTTGTTCAAAAGAAGCCCTGGGGTCAAAAATGACCCCTCCCAGATGGGAAGGGTCTTTGCTTTTCACTATATGTTTATAGTAAAAACTTAAAAATTTTCTTATAAAAAACCAAAAGAGCTAGAGCTTAGATATTTATCATGAAACATCTTCTAATGGGTGTCTACCAAGTTTGTTCAAATAAAAGCCCCTGGTTTAAAATTGGCCTTGGCCGAGGGGCCTATATACAGGTGAGGGATTTCAGGGCCATCATGGCCCTCTTGCTAGCTATGGAGGAGCATCTATCACTGTTTGACAATATTCTTGTTAAGTTCTTTGAAAATTATGACCATGTCAAAAAAAAAATTAAAATCATGTTGTACATACAATACTTTACATATTGGATAAGTTAGCATATATAAGATTGAATTAGAGAATTAAATATGATTTTGGAACAATACTGACTTAAAAAGGTCCTTTTTGTTTCAACTGTTCCTAATAAAGCCTTCAAAATATTTAAGCTGCATGCCAAATCATACTTGACAAAAATTACGGAGATTTTAAGAAAAGTAAAAAGATTCAAGATTAATGTAAAAAATGTCATGTTATTTGCCATTTATGACCAATTTTGCAGTATTTTTCACTATCTTTCTATTGCATTACTAACACAGTCTTTCTACTGGGTTACTAACACAGTAAGGGTAAATTTTGCATATTTTGAGCTCTTTTTGGTAATTTTCATGGTCTGTTAGTGCAGTTTGCAATTTGAAAATTATTCACTTTGTTCAATTCACAATATTTTACTTTTTAACACATTTTCAAAATTTTCATGAAAATTAGAATGAAACTGGAATTATGATTTGATGCGATGCTCTAATCATCATGTTATTATTACAGGTATTATTCACAGCGACTGGGCAACAAATTTGATCATAGTGCCGAGACATTGTTACCAGTCCTCATCAACCTTATTCCAAATAGTGCCAAAATAATGTCAACATCCGGGATCACGTGCATAAGGTTCATTTTACAGGTAATTCATAATCATGATCAATATATATATATATATAAATATATTATAATTATACTTATAGATATCAGCAGTACAGTCTAACCTGCCTTAGGGACTCTCTGTTTTATGACATTTTGTCTGTGACGACATTAACTTTCCGTTGATATATTACTCTATATTCCATCTGAATAATACAACCTATGTTACCTTAACTTAATGACTTTTTTATGCACTAAGTGACCTTAATGATCCCAAAGAGAATTTTCAGACTGTTCATAGTGATTTTGTTATAACAAGTTTCCAAAATCTGTGTGCCATTATCAATATCTGTAGCAAGTGTGCTAACTTTCACATTTTAACAGCGATTTAATGTACATGCTCTTCTAATATGCAAATGTGATTGCATGAAAAAATGTGCATTAGCACTTTTTGTGTCGCCTTGAAAAGGCGACATATAGGGGTTACTTTTGTCGGCGGCGTCGTCATTGTCGGTGTGGTTGTCGACGTCGGTGTCGGCGTTCCCTAAAGCTTGTCCAGAGCATTACTCAGTCACTATAAGTCTGATTGACTTCAAACTTGGTATGCATGCTTCTTTCAATAACCTGAAGTGCAGTGCATAAGGACCGGTACTATGCAGTTCTTAATTTTTAAGTTATTGCACTTTTTGTTAATTTTCATACTTTAATTTTGTCCAGGCCATTTCTCTTCAACTAAAAAAGCTATGGACTTGAAACTTCATAGGATGATAGATCTCATTAAGAAGAAGTGCAGTGCACAAGAACCAGTACTCTGCACTTCCTAATTTTTGAGTTATTGCCCTTTGTTAATTTTCATACTTTATTTTTGTCCGGGCCATTTCTCCTAATGTATAAAAGCCATGGACTTGAAACTTCATAGGATGATAGGTCTCATTAAGAAGAAGTGCAGTGCACAAGAACTGGTACTCTGCATTTTTTATTTTTTGAGTTATGGCCCTTTGTTAATTTTCATACTTGATTTTTGTCCAGGCCATTTCTCTGAAAGTATAAAAGTTATGGACTTGAAACTTCATAGGATGATAGATCTCATTAAAAAGAAGTGCAGTGCATAAGAACTGATACCCTGCATTTCTTATTTTTGAGTTAATGCCCTTTGTTGATTTTCTTACTTTATTTTTGTCCTGGTCATTTCTCCTCAAGTATGAAAGCTATGGACTTGAAACATCATAGAATGATAGATCTTATTGATAAGAAGTGCAGTGTACAGAAACTGCTGCTCTGCACTTATTATTTTTTTAGTTATTGCCCTTTGTTATTTTTCATATTTCATTTTTGTCCTGGCCATTTCCCCTAAACTACATTCTTCACAAGGCGACACATCCGACTCGCGGAGTTCTAGTTTTGCATAAAAGTATTTGTCTTAATCTGTAATTCCTTTGACTCTTATCCCGATTCTCGATATCAGAGAAATTACAATAGTCGTCTTTCAGTCTAAATATAAATGCCAATGTAATAACTTTAAAAAAAGTCAAACATAGCATTTCTTTTTCTAAATTTAAAGACATTGCTAAATGATAAATGGAAACCCTATGTTATATTCTATATATGAATTGACCTTTCATAAAAAGGTCTCAGGCCTTGTAACAATGCCACTAAGTTTGGTAAATATTTCAGACCTTCAAGAATATTGATTGAAAATGATGTGTGTCTTATATTTCAGTATACATTTGCATCACGACTCATTCCAGTCATTACTAATAATATGTCATCCAAGGCCAGTATCATAAGAAGGTAGGTAACAATATTTATTTATTTATAGGTTAATTAAACAAATAGTAAACTGCTCATTACAATCTGTCCTGCAAAATCATTATTATTCGTGGGGTACTAATTTTCATGGATAGGTCCATCCATTATTTTAAGATCCAATGAAATTTCATTTTGTCTACTTTAAGATGATTTTGCATCACATTATGTACATTTTACCTTTTGTAAAAGTAAACTGTCAACGAATTCAAGAACCCACTAAGATATTTTTTTTGTGACTACACAATTGCCATGGTTCGTAAAATTTATTTGTAACACTAGTACATCATAATGATACTTTAGTTTGTTAAAGCTACAAATGTTCATGTGACTCCTTCTTGGCTAAAAATATTTGCAGGAATATACCTATCGCGAAAAGCACTAACTTAAAAAATGTGCGAAATAATTTTCTATACATACAGTAACCAGGAAAGCCTTTTAAGTGGATTCATGACCGAGATGTGACCAAAAATGTTGATAATCAGTGAAAAAAACAGAAAAACAAACAATTCAAGACACTTGAATGTGAAATATGTTCTTTAAATTTGTATAAGACATTTTCAAGCTTGTTTCTGAGACTACGTTTTATGCATGTGAGGAAATGGAGAAGCTGAAACCTTCCATTTCTTCTTTGAGAGTGTCACTGTCACCATTAAGCCATGACTTTTCTGTTGAGTTTTGTTTAATGGAGAGTTTCGTAACCATTTTTAAGCTACCTTCAGCTTTTATTGTCTGTTTGTCAAACAATTCTGTGTTGTTTCAAACTAAGTATTCTGTAATTTATTTTGGGAAAATGCATCATATTACTTTTAAGCATTCTTCAGAACAGCGTCCAGAGAGCTATTTGTAACCCATTACTGACTACTTATCCTTTATTATTAATAATAAAATACACATTATAAAAACAAACAAGCAAAAGTGTTTTTGTCGTACACAGTTTACCCTTTTCAGAATATGAACAAAGTTTACACGAGATACACTGTTTTATAAAATATAATATGTGTATGTATTTCTATTGCAGAATGAGTTGTGAGTTCCTGAACCAGATTTTACACACCTGGCCAACACATATACTAGAAAAACATATTGCCATATTACAAGAATCCATTAAAAAGGGTATAAGTGATGCAGATTCTGATGCTCGATCATTTGCCAGAAAGTAAGTCTACTCCCTCTTCTGAATTTATATGTCCATGGTGATTTATCGCAAGCTTGAACAACCAGTATAAGGTCAGCTACCAACGGTGATAGTTTTGACTAGTCTTTTAGTCTCTATACTGTTGGACAGTTCTATTCAGCATGACAATGTTTTACATTATGTACTGTTAGACAATCTGTTTTTTACAAGATGAACAAAAATCCCATCATTACATAAGGTGAACAAAGATGTCCTCATTAAAGTAACCCATTCGGAACTTCCTCGGCTATTATCTATAATAACCTCGGAAACAATACGGATTGAAAGTAGTTCTACCACGTGGTCTCAGATGTAAACATAAACAGAGAGATGTAAAACGAATGTACATATATTTGACATCTTATGTCTGTTCCGGTACTCTTTTGCTTGAAAATATGTCTGACAACAATTTGTAATTCAAATATGCCCACTGATGTTCAATTTTAAACAAGTCCGACTAAATGTCAACAGGTTGGTTTTTTGTACTTTCGGTTTCTACAACCATAATAATAAATATATAAATAATGTATTGTTTGCTTTTGTACCTATGAATTCATTTATTTTAGGTGGACCTTTACAACATATATTGGAAATAAACTTGTCAACAACTCCCAGCATTAAATTACTATTTGTTTACATGTTTAGTTTCTTAGCGTAGGTTAGACCAAAATATCGCATCCGTTCTGTGTATTCATACTATTGTGTTCGAGGTCCTTATCCGAAGAGTGACGGAAAGGGCCGAGTAGTTGCGATTGTAAAGTAACCCTTCAAAAGTTACTTCCCTTTGTTTTCTTTACTTGTCAATGTAAGAGATTTTTATAAATATAAAATAAATGAATAATGTTTCAATATCCTTCATGTTTAAAGTAACCTCCCCTTTCTATTGGTAATTTGGTTAGAACATTTTATATAATTCATGTTAAGAGTAACCATTCTTTCCTTTTTTCACAGGTCTTTCTGGGGGTTTGCTGAACATTTCAAAGATCAAGCCGATGCATTGTTAAATCATCTAGATCCAGCTAAACAGAAGGCTTTACAAGGTGAACTTAGTAATTCCTCCAGTAGTAACTCTCTCAACAGTGGTGAACGCCTAACTGCAGGGAGGGTGCGGGCACGCTCAGCTAGTCAGGACAGGGGATACGAGACCAGTACTTTAGGGTAATATAATTTTTTTACTCATATTTTTTCTTACATACTTATTTGTCCGTTTGCTTAGCTCAAAAGAAAGAGCATGGGAATTATAATCCAGGGGTTCTGGTTAAAATCCTCAGGTGTTGGGAAATTAATCCACGTCAATTGATACCAGATGAGCGACAATTGATCACCAACATTTAAGCCTAATGGTCATTTATCTCTCGTGGGGTTAGTAGTCAGTCACTTGCTGAGAAATTTGTATTACTGGTTAAAGTTATCAAGGAGAGCCGGGAAGATAGACTGGAACACCTGTGGAGATATGACGAACAATATGTTTAAATTGGCGTTTAGCATCAAGCTAACAATTGTTTATTTACTATTTGAGCCGCATCACGACAAAACCAACATAGTGGATTTGCGACCAGCATGGATCCAGACCAGCCTGCGCATCCTCTATTACAAGTAGAGAAACTGATAGCGAACAGCATGGATCCTGATCAGACTGCGCGGATGCGCAGGCTGGTCTGGATCCATGCTGGTCGCAAACCCACTATGTTGGTTTTGTCGTGACGCGGCTCATTTAATGATTCACATTCTCTCTTGTTCAAAGTAAGAAAAACATAAGCACTTTAAAGTACTACCTGAGTCACAAATTTTAATTGAAAAGTTTTAGAATAACATTATATTAACTTTTGGAAAAACATTTTTATCATAATATTTGTATGATTTTTGTCTTAGTTTCTATGGCAACACCATTATTATAAATTGAACATGTAGTAATTTATTTTGGGATCGTGATTTATGTAACTGTACATTTACTTTCATCAAAGCTTCCAGATATGTGTGAATTTCTATGAAAATGTACAAACAATTCCCATAGTAAAATGGTTGGGCCAAAAATAAATTATGTTTGTTTCCCCTTCCCGACCCATTAAAATTAGGGTTGGGAAGGTAGGTAGGAAAATTATTTTTTTTATATGTGCATAATAATAATCTGCATATATGTATAATGAACTATTAAAATTAATTTATTAAGTGCAATAGTATATGTACATGCATTACCATATTCACATCTGACATATGCAACAATTTATTAACTATGCTAGCTGTCTAAAATATCAGATTAGATTGTACCTATTGTACTCTGAAAGAAAAAAAATACTTTCATCCCCTAAGAACCTGAAAAAATCTTTTATGTAGGGTATATTTAGTAACATTTGTTGGGTAGGTAGGGAAGGGGAAACAAATTAAATTTTATTTTAGGCCTTGTCATTGTGCAAATATTGTGATTTAATACCCATCTTATCTAAGTATAATAATATTAAAAACAAAGTTTGCACTCTTGAATTTCAATGTTTTCTTAATTTTATTTTATTTCTTCCTTTTTCAGGCGTGTAAATAAGAAAAGTCATCAAAGGTTCCGTTCAGCTCGAAGCGATACAGGGGGAGGTAATTGTGATTTCTTTGTTTTGTAATGATTAATAACAAAGGTTGACTTCAGTCATCACCAGTAGCTGAACGTTAACATACACTGAAATTTTCTACTGTTTTTATATTACTATAATGTAGTAAACATTTTCAGAACATTTATGTCATAACTAATTAGAAAGTAGCATTCTGCTAAGAATGTATTTTTTGTAACTTCAGCTTAAAAAAGAAAAAAAGATAAGAACAAAAATGATCTATATACTTTTCATAATAGTAGCTATGATAGTATAACATATGTGGAATTTTGATTCTTATCATATTTTTTGAGATTTCATTTTGTGAAATGTTTCATTGTAGGAGTATTTATTTTCTAACCTATCTATTATTACTATGCAGGAAAGAATTCTTTGATGTCTAAAAGTTGGTCAAAAGGTGTAATTTTATGATATCTTATACAAGAATTTAGGCACATTTCATTGAAATATTATAATAGCAACTTTTTAATATAAAAGCACCTTTTTTCAATGTTTATAAAAATACCATAGCTGCAATTTGAATATAGCACCCTTTGAAATTAGTTAAAATATTATAGCCACAGTTTTTACATTAAAGCACTTTTTATTACACCATGTTAAGGTGCTACAATGTCTGTTAAGAACTGCATTTTTTAATTGCAGTCCATTGAACACACAGGCAAAATAATTGATTTGCCTTTATTACCCAGCATAGAGTATGGTCAACATGTTTAGTAATATGATTTGACCAGACTTGCTACTGTGTGGTGCTTGATTTAAACATTTTAATATCAGATTTTCTTCCCTCATTAGTTTTAATTCAATATTATGACAGCTGTACTTTGCTGGCACACATAACCCTTAACCTGAATAATCTCTGCAATAAATTCCCTCTGCTAGAATATGGAGCAGTCCGTTCAAAGTTTTAAGGTATTTCAATAATTTATCAAAGTACAAAAAATGAGCTTGGAACAGTATAAAGCATAGTCAGTCCTCACATAATTATGTACATTGTGAAATGTCTCATTTACTGGTGGCAAAAGCTAATCACTTTAGGATAACATTAATGTACCTTCTCATGGGCAAGTTAAAGTTTAAAGTCCAAAAGTTACAGCTTGTTTATATATGATTTATACAGAAATGTAATGACTTTTGTCCCATCAGGCTAGAATAAGCAGATAACTATAATAGATATTGATTGAAGAAATGGATTTCAGTTGAATGTTGCCCTGATCAGCTCAGAATTGTTGTTTTGACCATTGGTTGTCTGATAATTCTAATAATCAGTTTTATTTTGCAGGGTCTTGTTATAATATTGATATTAGATATATATTTTTTTGAGATTGAATGCTGGCATGTGGAATGCCCATGCATGATAATAATTGTTCATAAAGTTTTTGGTACATACGTGTGTTTGACAAGTTCAATTATTTTTTGGTATTTTTTTCCCCAATGAAAGTTTTATCATTTTCTGCAATCTTAACAGATTACTTTCAACTGAACTTTAGATTTATTCTGTAGTATATATACTTCATACCTTCCTTTGTGAATATTTCACTTTCTAAGAGAATAGGTTTTTAATATAAATGAATAGTAAATTTATTGTCAGTGCATCATTCAGCGTTTGGTAAGTTTTTAAGGTTAGATTAAGTTTTTAATATTGGATATATTTATGCTTGAATATTCTAAAATCATGTTCCCTGTTTATCAAAAATAAAACTGTATGTCAAGTTTAGATCAGATCTACATTTCATCATAATAAGATCTGAACTTTAAGTCAGATTGGGAAACATTGATTGATATTAATGATGTAATAATCTGTATACAATATGTGACACAAACAATCCACCAACCAACCTATCAGATAATCATTCTATTGATTAATGTTCATCCTTGAATATTTCCCTTGTACCCACTTTGATGTGATAAACTTTTGGAAAAACTGAAGAAATTGGTTACTAATAAAACCATCCTATGTTAAACTATTCTCCAGAGACCACCACTTGGCTTTGCAATAAAGATATTTAGGAAAATACTATTAATTGAAACTTTTTACTTAAAATGACTATGATATGTTATAAAGATTGTTGATCGGTTATAATTGTGGTCAAGTATAAAGAGATATACACGTGTCCATTTGTCACGATGTTCCACTGTCCAGCTGTCACGGTGTTCATCCATAGACTGACAAAAGAGTGGAATGTTGGGGCATCTGTTTCTAGTTGGTTTTATGAATGCTGCATGTTTTTGAAGAAATAATCTCTTACTATGTGACTTTTCTAGCCATAGCTGGCAGAAACCCTGTCAGTTGCGAAAATCACAGGAATCAAATAATTTTCCAAAGAGCATCAAGGTTAATAGATTCTGTTTTATTACAATGTAGGCTATAGAAGATACAGAAGATGATAAAAATGGTTGAATTTTCCAAATATGTGATAAATGTTTGATATTACTTAGATCAGCATGCATACTACACATGCATTACTAGAACAGGGGAGACACTCAAACATGTTTCGTTGACCACCTCAAAATATATTAAACAACAGTGGCAAAAAAAAAAACCAACAAAAAAAACCTGTTGTTGTCATAATGCATTATTTAAGAAGGTTTTTTTTTACATGAATAACACTTTTTTTTTACATGAGTAGCATTACTTTTTACATGAAATACTCTAGGTATGTTTGCTATATTCAATTTCTGTAAAAAAATATTAAAGAAAATTGATAGAAAGAAGCATTATATATATTTTGAGTTGGTTAACAGTTATGTTTGGGACTGGTTGTCTAAAATCATCCATTAGGATGCATGAAGAGTGCAAGCTGTCATTAAATGATCTTACTAATTGATAAACTTGAACATATTTTATTTAGATATCTATATACTCTTAAATGTTCCTAATACGAATATTCTTGTGACTACTGTGAATTTTAGCATTTTGATTGTGTTAACAATGAACAGTTGCAGAGGATATTGTGATACAAATTCATCAAATTCAGTTGGGCAAGACTTTAACCATCATCCTGATGAATTCATATACTTGATTTGCCCAGCATTGAATTGAGAACAGTCAAATCAATGGTCAACAGATTTCGATATAAAAATACAAAAGTAACCAATAATACAGAGCCTTGTGAGACTGCAGGGTTGTTTGGGCTGGCAAAGGCTGGCCAGGTTCAGATCGTACAGGTGATGGGTTAAGCAATAAACAAATTTTTCCTGCTGATTGCTTTGATGTCCCTGTGATAATCATTATCCTGTGTGAATATAGTCCTAAATGAATGCTACCACCTGCTTTTGTAAGATTGCAGTGAAATGATACATAAATTAAGGTTACTCTGTTAGTATAGTTATATTTAGTACCTTATTGTTTTCCAAATAACTGTTCAGTATATGAATAATTGAAATTTTGAGCATTTTGAAGAGTGAGTTTTAACATTTGTTTGTTTCTTTTTTGCCTGCGCTACTTTTTAGACCTCGACAATGATGACTTAGATGGCCATCAGGAAGGTAAGAACATGTCATCATGTCATGTGACCATGTACATAGTCATGTGATCTCCTCCCATTGGCTCATCATTCTTGTACTGCAGTGCTGTTCTGTTGCAGTGTTGTTGTTATTTTTCTTTTTTGATTGACAGCTCATTTTTTATAAGCCACTTGTTAGCAGAAATTGTCAGTACCTACATTCTTATATATTTATATATATGTGGGGAAATATATTTATTTGGCTTAAATATGTCAATCCTCTTTGACTAAACAAAATGGAAAAGGTAAACTATAGGAACGATTTCTGCTATCATGGGCATACTAAATTGCTTGCAGATAGTTTTACAAAAAAAAACAACATTACTTTTTTGGTATGTAAAACTGTCTGTAAAACCTTTGCTTGTATTCATCAATATCATTTATTTATCATTCATTTATCAAATATCCATCATTATTACATGATGTAATTTACACACAAAAATATAACACTGTGCTCGTATATCTAACAATGTACTAGCAGTACCCAGACGTATGCACCCGGTTTAGTTTGCAGTTACTAGCACTAGTTAGTTTTGTTATAAAACCCACTAGAACATTGTAGATTGCTAATCCTACTTACTGACACTTCCGAAACTAGAAAAGGTTATTTTTATATTCCGAAATTAAATTATTACAGATTTAGAAACATTTAACGAACCACCGTCGAGTCACAGACAAAATGGAATGATGCGTTCAAGCAGTGCGGTAGATATCGCTAACCGTCCCGGTGGTACGATATCTACTTCAACACTGCCTCGGAGACGATCGTCTTCGACGATGTTAGCAGCAAAATTGTCCAACGGATCTACACAATCGTTACGTAAGCTGCGTTAAGTATAATTTGGATACCCCTGGTCCTGAAAACCTTTTTTTTTTAATTTTTTTTTTTTTTTAAACCTCTTTCTGCTGGTCTGTTATGTTTGGTGATGAAGATTAAGAATTATATATCAAATTTTCTCAAATTTTCAATTTTTCATTATGTTTTGGCATAATTAAGAATGAATATAAGATGCATTTTCAATTTCTTTATTTACATTTAAACACACAATAATAAACATATACCATTTTAGTCATGGTATCATGAAATCTGGTGAAGGGATTTGATTTTCTTTGTAGTATAGTAACATTATATACACCTGATAAAATTAGCCTTTTTTCCATTTTTTTTTCCAGACCAAAAATTAGTGATTTAGCTAAATCTTTTGTGTTCAAAATAAAAAAATCAAAAGAACAGTCTCAAAATAAGCATGAAAAATTAACAGATCAAAATTTCATCTTAAAAGATGTTAGTTTTAAGGTAGGTTCAGTGTATGATTGTTTATACAGATAGGGAAGGAAGATATAAAATAAAACAAAGAAAAAAATAATATAACATTTAATCATGTGACATTGCACCAGAAAATTTAGTAAAATTGGTCAGTCTGTATAAATCTTTAACCAAATCGTAGCAGAAATTTAAGTCACTGACTAGTTGCTGTTACCAAACAGAAGCAATAAAATGTTCCAAATTAAGAGAAGGTTTTATTGTGTCTGGTGTTTTTTTCCTTCTCATTCTGATAATAAAATTGAGAGGTATATGCAGTTTGTGTTATCAAGAGGCTTGTTTTCAAGGCACTGTGTCATTTGCATGCATCTCAGTGAGTCTGATCGAAAACAAAAAGGGAAGTAAAAGCCTACACAATGTATTATAATGATTACAGTTGTACATGTAGTGGCTATTTACTTGGTAGATAATCATCAATATTGATTGTCACTATAGGATTTTTATTGACAATTTGAAGGGACATAATATCAGTGATTACTCCTACAAGAAGTTCAAGCCAAAATTACTCAAAACTAGAAAATCTTGCCTATTTCTGCATCACCTTGAAAATGTTCTACTGATTGTCTGGAATTGTTAAAAACATATAAAGGACCGTATACCAAGTAATAGATTAGTGTCAAATTTTCCTGTGTATAACTATCATCCTACATGGAATAGTTTGATCTTCACAGAATATTAGATTTGTTAAAGAGTTCTTATCTTTTTTTCTGGTGAAAGTTGGCCATTTAGAATCATGCAGGACAGTGGCCCCATATCCGGGACAATCCCAGACATTTTGGACTATTTCAGGAAGGTCCCAGACATTTCAGGACTATGCACATGTATGGAGAATTCCCACATTGGAATGGTTAATAACTCATGATTATACCAGGATATGAATTAAACTTTATGAAATTGGCATAACAATAGTGGGATTATGCATTCAAAAGACAGGCTTTACATGAAGAGAGGCTTGGTGGCTTAATGAAGAGTGGGGGTTCTTTCTAATATGTAAATGGAAAAAGTTGTCAACAACTTGGATGTTCCTTGGAAGGCTTTCATTAGCAGCATTATTAAATTAACACCAAAGTTTGTAAACATTTTAGATGTGCTTTGTCAGGGAAAATCAACAGGATGGTGCCATTAGCAAAATAATCATCACCTGACTTTGTCAACACTTTAAAGTATTTTGTCATTGAATTTTGACAGGGAGGTGTCAGTTCTGTTAGAAAAACAATTCTGTGTTTTTTCAAACTGAGTATTTTAGTAACTTTTTCTTTGAAAAAGTGCATCATATCACTGTTAAGCACTATTTAACACATCAGTGATGTTTGTTTGTAAAAATAGAAGATAGGGAAACGACTTAACTCATCTAAATATAGAGAGCGGACCAGTAAATCTATTGTTTATGTATTTTATGGTTGACAAATTTCATTTTTCCACCTTAATTCTTTTGATTTGACTATATCAAAATGATTTTTCTAAAATTAACATATTTAACCTAGGCAGCTTTAAGTTATGAGTATTATCAGAGAAAATCTGTGTTTCTTAACATAATTTTACTAGAATATTATCATTTGCAAACATGACCATTTGCTTCAGAAAAAAATAAATTAAGGAATTCTTTTAGCTATTAAAACAGATCTGATAACAATTAAAAACAAGGATATAAAATAATAGAATTTAGAGTGCTCGAAGCATGACATTGATAAATCCATCAACATATAAAAAATGCAAATATTTACATGGTCTTATGAAAGGAGACTGGAATTGAGAAGTAAACACAACAAATGATCAGATATATCTAGTTTGTATTAGCATAGAAATTTTAGAATGAGGCCGAAGTTTTTTTTAGTTTAAGTATTTAGGTTGAAATGGAAAATGAACAGGGAAAATAGAGTATAGAAATAAGGTTAATCCTTTGTGGTATGGTTTATCAGAAGGAGGTGAATCTTTTAATTCACATGGATTTTCTTTGACCTTAAAACTAAGGTCATCAAACTTACAAAATATTGTCCGATGTAAAGACACTCAGTAAGAATTAGTCAATGTTTATGAGGCGTATAATAAGGTACTGGGTCTAGTATTAATTTAAAACCATTGGTTTAAAAAACAAATTGAATAGTGATCATAAATGGTTATGTATGATGTATAAAATAACTTGAAAAATAAAATGAATGTGTATGTATAATGATAACTAATGGCTTAAAATTTTTCTCACCTTGGCAAACATGTAAAATTTCATGTACAATTTCGGCCAAATAATTTGAAGGACTGGATAGCAAAATAGCAATATAATATTTTGTTTCAGAACATTTTATTCTGTTTAAGCACATTATTCATGTGTATAAAATAACAGAGACATTCTTTGTTACAACTTTTTCGGTAAATCAACCATATAATAATGGAATCAATATACTTTTACTATTGATAAATTTTGTTGAAATATTTTATAGGATATAGATTTATACCCTTTAAAGCATCTTTTTAGTGAAAAAAAGAATAGAGATTTTAGAATGCTCATTGAAACAAATGGCTTTTTTTTGTAATTTTAATATTAACAATTACACTGCTGATTGTTTAGATTCTACCGACTGCAGCCATTGCAGACGTGGATCAGACGACACATATAATGTGATCTGCACTTTGCGCTATTTAGTCAGAAATGTTCCCTTAAAGTTATGAATGGTTTTGTCCACAATGAGAGATGGACAAGTCTATTTGAGATATTAAGGGTTATGGTTAAGCACCATGGTCATAATTATGTCACCTAAAATAATGTTTCGTATCTGAAATACTGTCTAAAACAAGATAAAAAAACCATAGATATTGTAATTAAATTTTGTTTCCAAAGTACAAAGTTTTGCCTCTAGTTAATTGTAATGAACACTGTCATATGATGAATTATGATATGAAAACTCTGTTTGATCCATTTAATTATTTAACTTGTTGAAGATTTAAGCCCCAAGTAATATATTATTCTTTATAGCTCATGAAAATGCTAATTTTTCTAACTTACGTTCATACTTTCTAATTGCTTCAGTGAAAAAGTACTATGTACAAAATTTGAACACTTTAAATCTAGTTGCGCCCAGTCAATTTTAGTATCGGTCAATTTTTTGGCAAGGGTTAACTTTTTCTTCCATTTGAATGCCTCATTTTGCAAATTTACATAGATAATTTAAAGGAAAATTTGACAGCTGCTTTTGTTTGCAAGTTTAACCCGAAAGATTTTATCGTGAGTGACGGAGCGATTTTAGTCTACAAATCGTTTACAGTATTACGATACACTACGCTAAAAAAACTGTAAACAGCAGAGGTGATCCTTTGTCAATTTGTAAATACAGGAGTTCAAATACAGGAGTATTTTATATCAATTAAAGTTACTGTGTGCGGGATTGACTTTAATGACAAGAATTGCTGGGATAGTTAATTAGTGGAGGTCCGACTATTGTAAAATCTATAAAAGATGTGTTTATACAAGTGAAAACTGGATTTAAATCGGAGACAAGACGATGTCAGTATTGTTTAAAACATTGAGAACATGAAAAAACGTGATATGAAATAATTCTGAAGTTCCATCTTATGAAAGTATTATATTGATATAGATGTTAGTAAATACATAAGTACTTTTTATGATGTAGATCAGAAATTTTTGTGTTATAAACTTTCAAATTTGTTAATAGCAATTTTTTAATTAGGGGAGAATATCTGTTAGTTTTAGGAATAGCTGATCCAGAATAAATAAATGTAGCTTTAATGACGTATATTCAAAATTGTTGTGTTATAAACTTACAAACTTGTTTATAGCAAATTTTTGATTAGGGGAGAATATCTGTTAATTTAAGGAAAAGTTGATCAGTCTGTTGAATGACATATGTATGTATTATCTGGAAAACAGACATTTGAAAAACAAAGTCACGCAGGCTGTAGAACTGGTGTCATTTAGAAAGTTTATGTAATTGTTATTATATTCCATCAGTTTAATTGAAATGTACATGTAATATAAGTTAACAACTATGCAAATGTTGGCTCTATCTGATGATTAATCTATTCATGTAGGGCAGGTTGTGTTTCCTGACTTAGTAATTGATGAGAGTTTTTTAATTATGTTTAGTTCTGGGCTAGTATTTAGACAAAAGTTATACTTATGACATCTGACTTCCTGTGGTGTCTTGTATTAACATCCTTCAGTAGGATTCAAACTTGCTGTGGTAGTAGGTATAAGGCAGCATTCGGGTGATGAATGTTAATTATTATTTTGATAATTGTGCCTTTCTTGAATAGTGTACACTGTAGCATTTTTGTATGAAGCTGAATTTGTAGTTCTGATTGTCCAAAATTTAGTCTTTTTAGTTTGCTTACAGTTTGTATGCCAATAAAAGAAGAAATTTGTTGGGCTGTATAGCAATCATAATGTAAACTTGTATATATTGTGTTCTTTTTAAGTAGTGAAAGTTCATTAATATTTCATACAATCATGTAGATTTCTATGGAAGTCGGTTATATACAAAAGTGGAAGTAATTGAAACATTGAGTGCTGGGAGATTTTATGGTTATGTGTGCTAGTTGTTCAGATAGTTTATTAGGGGCATCTGTTGCTGAATGGTTATAGTTGTTGATTTCAAACCTCTTTCCCTTCACTGGTATGGGTGCGAAATTTAGTAGGGACTTTTGAGTTTTTGTATGTGAAGAAGCTGTCTAGCTTGCGTGTGGAATGTCTGTGGTTGTACAGATGCCTGAAATAATGCAGAGAGACACCTTATGTCTTCTTCCACCAGTAAGGCTGGAAAGTTTCCATGTTGGTACAACATTAACCCGAACCAAAAACAAAGATATCATTATATTTTGTATTATTCAAAATTTATTTGGTGTTATACAGTGATACTGTAGTATGTTTTGGGAATGTAGGAATGATTAAAGACTTGGTTTAAGATTGAAGAGGCTTACAATTACATGTGTTTATTATGTTGTCTTTTATATGTCACACAATGTTATAATTAACTGTGTTCTTAATGAGCAAGTTTACATTTAATTTGTTAAAGGGATACTCAGGCAAAATAATGGAAAAAAATAAAAATCATTTTCTGTACTCAAATCACCCTAAAATGACATTTCTTAAAGTCCCGACATGAATTTCTGTATAAATTCTATATATTTTGGGTTTTGAAGTTTAAATATATCTATATATGTTGAACGAATTTTGACGCGAACAGAATATAGTTTATAAAAGTCATATTTGAACCTGGAAGTTACAATAACATATTGGGAATGTATGATTGAAAAACTAGTAATTAAGGTTGAAGGTTTTACGTTTATCAATGAACATGTATTTTATTAATGGGGTGTTCCTGTTCCTTTATATGTCACAAATGTTTTGATCTTGACTGTTTTTGGTTCTTTTAATGAAGAAGAATTTAAACAAAAATGAAATGTTGTCCCCTTTAAAGATACCATATATGTACCTGCTCTAAGGTAAATTACAAATTCATCATGTATGAGTCAAGGCTGTCCGTTACTAATTAGAGATACAGGTATTCTATACATTAGAATTACTGTGACTAAAGAATGGTTTTAATGTTATGGTTTAAAGAACCCACATACCCCACCCCCCTCCCACTCAACAAAGTTGTATTGATGGGGATTCAGCTTGTTGTATGTCTGGAAATTTAAAAATGATTTATAGTCTAGAAGACTATACCTGGTACCAACAGGAAACTTCATAGATAGATAAATCTCATTTAAGAAAAGAGAAGTGTGCAAGAACAGTAACTTCCTTTTTCATAATTTTGGAGTTATTTTCCTTTATAAATACATCTCTGACATTGTCCTTTGTAAATACATCTCTGACAAAGTGGCATGAACAGTTGTGCACCTTGATTAGCTATAGTGGTAAATGCTTGTTTGACCTGGAGGATTAGCTTGGTTAAACCTGCATTTGCAGGGTTCCAGATAACATGTGCATGTATTAACAATGAACATTTTCATATTAAAATGCAAGAGACAAGTCCATTACAAAAAAAAATAATAAATAAAAAAATGGTGAATAAGATAGACCTGATTAATATGTTTATTATTCACATCATTAAGATATATTTTAGTTGAACTGGTTATGGCATGTATCACATTACTATTGAATGGACCATTCAGGTTTATTAATACATTGTAAAATTTGATATAATTTTCATATAGCTTAAATAAGATTTCACCTGTGTGTCCAGATATCTTGTTACAGATTGGGGTAGGGTGTAACCCTGGTTGTTCAATGATTTTTATACCTTGTTAACATAAAAGTAAATATCAGTGATAAAAATCTAACAATAAACTTAATAAGGAGATACCAGTAATACCTATAGATTAGAGTTTGATTATTGGAGATTGGGAAAAATTGATATCAGATTTAAAAAAAACAGCTGAGGTTAAGAGAAATACAAGTGGTTAGTAGTTATATTAAGAGTGATGTAATGTTTTGTGAGAGATAGTTATCAAAAAGGTATAACAAGGGATTATAGGGTTTAATTGACCTCTAGTGGTTTGATCTGTTATATAGTAAAGTAGATATCTATAGATTATCTGGAAAATAAATCAGTTCAACTTAAAGTGTTTTTATTAGAGTGTATATTCAAATATTGGAAGGATATTATCAATTTGATGTTAATGATTTAATTTCTCGGATTCTTTGGTGGGGTTCGAAATATTTGTAGGAATGGTGATTAGACAGTTGTGTCATTCTATGTATGTTCGGAGGGATTTAGAGGGAAAAAAAAAACACCTTTTGAAGTGGTGACAAAGTTACCAAATACAGTTAAAAGCATTGTATGTCATTATTTTAGTGTAATGTGTATTGTTTCTGGTTCTTTATTGGAGAGATCATGTCATTTAGTGTTTACTGTATATATTTACCAGGCGCAGAATGAGAAATGTAGAATTTTTATTGTAGTGTCTGTGTATTCTAATTATTGGTATACATTTCTGCATTTTCTAGCGAACATGTAATACATGTGATAGATTCAAAACACAGACTTTATTGCAGTCTATAACAGTACAATGATGAAAATGACAACAGGAGTGAACTCTTGGAAAACATTGTCCGATCTGTCTCTATCTTTCAAAGAGAGACAGAACAATAATGAAAATGAAAACTGGTTAGTCAGAGACGACACTGCTGACCTTACAGCAGAGTTGAGTAATACTGGTGATATACTGAATGAAGAAAATGATAGGAATAATAATTTTGTTACAATTGCGGAGAAAAAGTTGGTTGGGATATTGAAGAAAAAGGGATCTGAGGATAAAACAGAGATAAATGATGTTGATGATGGTATCGACGAAGGTCTCGGAGATTTGGACGATGTTTTTGATGATTTTGATGAAATGTATGAGTCAACAGTGAATCTTAATGAAAGAGTTGATATAGATAAGTTAGGAGAGTTAGACAAGGGTAGTAAACCTGAGATTATAATAGATTCTACTTGTATGTTCAAAGCTCACTGTGATTCTCTGTCATTGTGGAATAACTTAAAAACTAGCGAAAATAATCAGGTTGATAATAACGAGATCTCCAAACAGTGCAATATAGTAGAAAATGGCCGACCTGTGCGGCCATCTTGGTTAGAAATGTGCAATAATGACAAAAAACTGAATGATAACGATGAAGTGATTTCACCAAATACAAGAGCGAAATCAGTACATTTTGCAATATTTCCATATGTTAAAGAAGTGCCAAGAGTCGCTGATTTAGAAATGGAATTTGATACAAGTTCTCATGATGTTAATAATAATGATGGTCATGATAAAAATGGTAAATGGTTTTTTTCTTTTTCCTTATTTTATGGCACAATATCCAAAAAGCATATGATTGCCTTCTTACTGATGGGTGTGATGAAAAATATAAATGAAAAACAATGCCTCCTTAAAGCATAATGCACACTTGAATTTTTCGGTTTGAGAACCGTTTATACTTTAGACACACTAGGTAATGCATCAAAGTGCTAGTGGAATGGTTTCAGATCCATGCCACTAAAAAAACTTGATGTCAAATTTATTCAGAAGTAGGATATAATACATCAACACTGTAATTTATTTACATTTTAAAACAGTTACTTAACTTTCCCAACTGAACTCATTATAAGTCTTTCTAGGTCAAATTAGTGCAATATGTTATAAATTGTAAACATTTTAAACAAAAGACAAAAAAACAAGTTTCATGGTATATTTTATTTCTATAAAAGTATAAAAATGCTTTGAAAATATTAGTATCGTTTAGTTCAGTGACATAATTATACAAAATCGCCTCAGATGTGGACGTAAAAAGTATATATACTAGTTTACACACTGTTGATTCAAACTTAACAAATTGTTATGAACTTGGTATTGTGAACTCAATGAACTGATACCATACTAATGTAAGTCTAAATGGCTTTCAGCAAGAGATACGGTACTTTTGTACAAAGTTTTAAATATTATTATCATGATTATTTGTAGGTGAGGAATTCAAAATTACCATTTGATAGGAAAAGAAGCATGAAATTTCATCATAAACAAGGTTAAAAATGACATAATTTATATACAGTTGAAAGCATATTAAACAATTTTGCTTACCTAATGAAAATTTTAATGGACTGTGAAATGTATGAAGTGAATGAAACAAATCTCTGTGTGTCAAGTGAAACAGATTTTTATAATGCACATTTACCAATATATGTTCACAATATAATAGTACAATGTTGACAAGTGAAAAAAACAAAACACAAAAAAAATATCAGTAGATTTTTCACAGCACAATTAGTTGTGCTTTGCTATGGTAAGTGCCATAGTTTGGCAAATTACAGACATTTTACAAAGAACAAGCTTGTGACTGAATTAATGTTCTTCGGGGCACCTTGGCACTATCCTGTTTGATGGCTATGAACTAACTCTTACCTTCCCCATATCAGTTTCCTTGATTAATGAAAGCAATTACAGTGTATAACGATGAAATTTAATGTTAATAAATTAAAAACTTAAGTTCTTGCACAGTTATCACACAAATTAACTCACACTTTTTAAAAGTATTAGTTTAAACTTTAATAATTTTAATAGTTCCTAATCAGCGTTTACAATAGACAGATGTCTTAGGGTTTGCCATCTTTCTGTCAGACTCTGTCTGGCTGTTCATCTTTTAACTGGTTAGTCGTTTGTCTTTGCCAAAAAAAATGGTCATCCTGTTTTTATATTTTGTGTGGAGCTAATGCAGTGTTGTTGGTGTGTTAATGGTAATCCAGACAGAATTGAACTGTAACAATGAATGCGGAATCTGTAGGAGACTTATATGTTGTCTGATATATGACCTGTTTAACTAATGCCAAAAAACAACAACAAAAAACCACTTCTATATACACCTAGATACACATAAAAATAGCAAGATTTAATGTACATATAGTAAATTTTAGATAGACATCATTTTAGCTTTTCATATTTAAGGCCTATTGCTTTAGTCTTGCTTTTCTTCCCCCCCAATATATGGGAAGTCATTAGTTTTATTTACACCACAACTTTTGAATGTTGTTTTTCTTTAATTTTCATATTGATAAACAACAACAAAATAAAAATATCATTGTTTTTTAAGCTTTTTTGTGCCAGGCTATTTTCTGTTTTTTTAAGAAAAGTTAATATTGCAAAAATGTTTATGTATTAATTCTCTAAATATCGTTATTTATAAAAATTAACGATTAAAGACATTAAGGTTTGAAATAGCTTATAGAAACAGATTTTTGAAACTACTTTAGAATTATAGAAGGAATAAGCCAGAAAATACTCTTCTTTTTTTTTTAGAGTTAGTTTAAAACAGCTTTTGCAATAATTGGTTATTTTTAAGGTAGAATCTTTAGAGCATTTCGGAGAATTAATAAAGATGTGCATGCTAATTTAAACATACACCATTTTATCAAACGTAAGCCTCCATACATGCACGTGACACTTGATATATTTTGCAGCACGGAAATCTCATGTCGTACCCTCGTCATATTCATCCAGTCGTATATCACCACAAGATCATGGTCGTAATCGTACACGTTTAGGAACATCTCAATCGCAACGTGAGTATTCTTCCACGAGTGGGATAACTTTGGGGAAATTGTTTGCTGGAGTAGTCTCCCTTTTATCTGTTTTTGGTTTATTCACTGCATAATAAAGCAACTCATGGGATCAGGTTTGGTAAATTTCTTGCCTGTTTACCTCCCATTGGTTCTGGCTTATCTAACAGACTTCAACTCTCCATCATTAACTCTCCCTGATGTGCATGCACATTTTTACATTATCTCCCGTGGATATTGACCAAGTTTCTGAGCTTTTTTGCCTAATCTGCTAGTGGTTAAAACTTGCTGTTTTAATTTCTTGAGGATGTTTTTTTTTAACAGTTTTTCTTTGCAATGAATGCTGCTTAGCCCTTTTCTTTTACATTGCATGAAAGGAAAAAATACTGCTGTCCTATGTTTAAATGTATATATTCGTCAGTCATTTTACAGTCATTCCAATTTTTACTGCTGCATTTCTTCATATGAAATGTTCAATAACGAACAGTTCTTAAAAAGTTTATGCGTTTTTGTAACCAAGAAATACATCATTTTCTAGAATTAGAAAACTAACATTTTCTGGAATAATTAACTTTTGTTTACTAATTCAATTCACCGTTTTGTACTAGAACACACTTCTAACATACTGTTTTTTACTAACACAGATACCAAATCTTTTTAGTTTATTTTCTTCTCTTTTTTTTTGTAAAGAAAAAAAAAATCTGCTAAAAAGTTTCTCAATCTATTGATGAATGCAATTTATTTTTATTCCATTTATTCTTCATTTTCAGCAAATTTTATTTTATACCATACAAATTATTATTGTTTACAGGTTCATTGTTAAAACTTTTTTTATACCATTTTGTCATTGTACAGTTTCAGAAAGAAAGAACCATAATGTAGATCTACAAAAAAACACAAGACTTTTTCATTGTTTTTTTGACAATTACATCTTTTATTTATGTATATTTCTTTTATTAAATTGTGATTGACCACCTTACAGCAAATAGCCGGTCCAGCTCTCCCACCCCTCGTTCAAGTTATCTGACTCACACCACCGGGCATGCAGCTCCTTTGACCCCTAGTCGACCCAGAAAGGCGTCCTCTGTCTCTAACCCTAGAAGTCAGGGAACCAGCAGAGAATCCAGTCCTTCTAGATCTGTCAAGTCATCCGGTTATGGTGAGTTTTTTAATTCTGTCATCCGGTTATGGTGAGTTATTTGAATTCTGTCATCCGGTTATGGTGAGTTATTTAATTCTGTCATCCGGTTATGGTGAGTTATTTAATTCTGTCATCCGGTTATGGTGAGTTATTTAATTCTGTCATCCGGTTATGGTGAGTTATTTTATTCTGTCATCCGGTTATGGTGAGTTATTTAATTCTGTCATCCGGTTATGGTGAGTTATTTTATTCTGTCATCCGGTTATGGTGAGTTATTTTATTCTGTCATCCGGTTATGGTGAGTTATTTTATTCTGTCATCCGGTTATGGTGAGTTATTTTATTCTGTCATCCGGTTATGGTGAGTTATTTTATTCTGTCATCCGGTTATGGTGAGTTATTTTATTCTGTCATCCGGTTATGGTGAGTTATTTAATTCTGTCATCCGGTTATGGTGAGTTATTTAATTCTGTCATCCGGTTATGGATAAGTGATTTTTTCCTACCATCCAGTTATGGTGAGATATATAACATCTTGATACGGTGAGTTATTTATTTTTTGTCATTTGGTTGTGGTAAGTGATCATTCATCAAATTTAACCATTGGTATTCATAGTAAACATAATCATGTGAACATTCACCATGTAAAACAGCTGACTCCAGTTCCCTATTTTGTTTGTTTATCCAAAGATTACAGAAAGTTTATAATCCTGCCCTTGCTCTTACCCCACATCATTGTTGATGCATCAAAATAATAGTATGATTTAGGCTTTGAGGTTAATGTCATTAACTTTCTCATCTAGAGTTGCTGCACTTGAGAATCATAAATTTAGCATGGACTTTTATGATCATATGAACTTGAAAACATCAGTGTTAAGTTGCATGCAACTCCTATTTCCATCTTAAGTGTCATTTTCTTTGGGAAGTCTGGATATAATCTTATAAAAATTATGTTCAATTTTTTGTTGTTGTAGGATTACCAGGACGTGAACGAAGATTCAGCGGTAGTAAGTCTGCCGGTAAGAGTGGTTTGACAGTAAAAACATTAAAACCTGGTCAGGACGTGGAGGAACTGTTAGCAGATGCCTTGGTAAATAAGATCTTAAAGACTGATTTGTAATTAATAATATGTGCTTGTAAATGTTTTGAACGCATATAAAGGTTTTCCTGTGTGGCCAAGATGTTAATGTCATTGACTTTGCCTCTAACAACTATTGGTTGTATACAGTCAAAACTGCCTATGAAAGATAACTCTGTCCTTACTTCCTGTCAGATTTAAACACGTCAGAAACAAAGAAAAAACGTACAATGTACAATATTATTCTGACATTATTTTAATAGTTTTATTGGCACTAATTGTTTAACAATCAACAATCAAATATTCCTTTACATTGTAAATGTATACATGACTGTGTTGTTGTGTAAATGTATTTAAATGTTATTTTGTGATGGAGCTTCACACCTGGTTATCAATTTTTGTACTTACTTTATAATTGTCTGACATTGCCTTAAACAATATAAACTAAGTTTAAAGTTCATGAATAGTTTACCGAAAAATGATTTGTTTGGTTCTGGCCATGAATAGTTAACCAGTTTAAAGTTTGATAGGCTCTGTTCATGAATAGTTAACCAGTTTAAAGTTTGATAGGCTCTGTTCATGAATAGTTAACCAGTTTAATGTTTGATAGGCTCTGTTCATGAATAGTTAACCAGTTCAAAGTTTGATAGGCTCTGTTCATGAATAGTTAACCAGTTCAAAGTTTGATAGGCTCTGTTCATGAAAAGTTAACCAGTTCAAAGTTTGATAGGCTCTGTTCATGAATAGTTAACCAGTTTAAAGTTTGATAGGCTCTGTTCATGAATAGTTAACCAGTTCAAAGTTTGATAGGCTCTGTTCATGAAAAGTTAACCAGTTCAAAGTTTGATAGGCTCTGTTCATGAAAAGTTAACCAGTTCAAAGTTTGATAGGCTCTGTTCATGGATAGTTAACCAGTTCAAAGTTTGATAGGCTCTGTTCATGAAAAGTTAACCAGTTCAAAGTTTGATAGGCTCTGTTCATGAATAGTTAACCAGTTCAAAGTTTGATAGGCTCTGTTCATGAAAAGTTAACCAGTTCAAAGTTTGATAGGCTCTGTTCATGAATAGTTAACCAGTTCAAAGTTTGATAGGCTCTGTTCATGAATAGTTATCCAGATAATGGTTTGATTGGCAAGTTGTCATGCACAGCTTTATAGTCTGACTGACTGTTCATGAATTGTTGACCTTTTTAATCTGTAAACAATACATAGCAAAGCAAATCGATGGTTTTTGTGCCACAAGTAAAGGCTAAAAAGTTACATGACTTAAAACTTTACTAAAGTATAAAAAGGAGTAACAAGAAAAATAGATAGCTGGAAATGTTATTGCAGCTCAAGATGCTTTTTAGTTGTGACATTTAAACATTTGATATTGATTATTTTAGCGCCAGCCTCTAAGGAAACGTTATGAGAGTTATGATTCAGATGATAATGCCAGTGAAACTTCCAGTGTGTGTTCAGAAAGGTCTTTTAGTTCATATGGAAAAACCTCAGAGGTGAGTATCTTAAACATGGATGGTGTATAAGAATATTGTTGTAAGGCGGGAAATGAAATACTGATGCTTTGTGTAACCTCTAGCAGTGTTTTTAGTTTAAAAGCTTCTCATTCACATTACAAAATTAAAATAAATTTATACAAATTCCCCTTTATTAATTAATATAATGTTTTTCCTGTCTGTTTGTCTGTGAATCACCTTAATCCTATAAAAAAAACAAAAACAAAAAACAACAACCACAAAAAAATAAAGCCTTGTTAAAAAACTATAGTATTTGCAGTACTGAATCATGTGAATACTGATGATGAATCCGTTTTTAATGGACTTTGAATAGAGACAGTACTACTCTATTAAGACCATTTATTTCTTCAGAACCGCAAGTGGTTTCATTAGTGGGCTTCTACTGTAGTTTAAAAGCAACTTGATTAATTACTTATTTTGTTGAGTATTGAGACATTTGAGCTTAAGCTTTTTTGGTGCGCTTGAATTTTGAAAAGTATCGAAATCTTGACCGAAAGTTTAAATGAAGTGATGTTTTTTGCTCTCAGTTTAATAACTTTATTCTTCTGATATCCACGTTTTTATTATTTTTAATTCCAATTGCTTTTGGGTTTAAAGTTTCAGACATTTATTGTAGTATTTAGTCAGGGAAGGTTAGATAATCTTAATATGTGAATTGTCAGATAGTTCAGTTATAATTTCACATTCAGCACTACTTTTTTCAGGGAATAAGCATCTGACATGCTCTAAAACCATTTTGAGCCGCGTCACGACAAAACCAACATAATGGGTTTGCGACCAGCATGGATCCAGATCAGCCTGCGCATCTGCGCAGTCTGATCAGGATCAATGCTGTTTGCTTACAAACCCTATTACAAGTAGAGAAATTGATAGCGCACAGCATGGATCATGATCAGACTGCGTGGATGTTGGTTTTGTCATGACACGGCTCATTTTGTAAACATTTTAAAGCTCCTGTTTCTTCTTTCTAAAAAGGAACAATTTTTTTGCATCTGATGATCAAAGTCAAAATACATGATATCAGAATACCTTATTGACCATTTTTGTTTTATTTTAAACTCTGAGACTGTAAATGAAAAAAATGTCCAACATGTTTTCCTAATTAACAGAACATTTAAAGATTGTTTCCTCCTGCTGAGCAGTAATGAATTCACTAATAGAACAAGGGGGATAGGAAAGTTATGAAACAAACACATAACAGATATTGTAACAATTCGGTCACCGGAACCTTGTTTAAACTCTTAATATTGCTGTAATAATAATTTTTGGAATATAAAAAGAGTAATCATGTACAGGCCTAGATCCAGTATTTTTTTTTTACCAGAGGGGCGCCACAAAGTTTTGACAAGGTGAAGTGCATATTTTCCAAAGGGTGTTTGGCATTTTATCCAAATTCCAGAAGGGGTCATAAGTTATATTTTTTTTTTGCTGGATTTTACTAGTTTTGTTTGATTTTTACTAAAAATACATAAGTTGATTAAATCATTTTCAAATCTTAGAGGGTTGTCACATACAAGCCAAAAGGGGGGGGGGGGGGGGGGGGTCATGACCCCCATAAACCTTCCTCTAGATCCATTCATGACATATTTACTGGGCTGCAATACTCTCAATTAGCAAAATGATGGTTGTTGCCACAAGGACTTTCTTCCTACAGGCATAGAGCAGTTATACATCCGACTTTTCTTAAAGACGAATTTTCTCATTATAAAATTTATTTAATCATTGACAAATATCCCTTTCACAGACTTTCTTTGCCTTAAAACATAATGATCCTTGCAGTATTTAAGGTCAGTAAGTAAGCCAGAGCAATTTCTTTCTTTAATTGTTGATAATTACAGTATTTTTAATATGGTTAGGAAAACTAATGCAAAAGCGGTATATTTAATGGCTGTTCCAAGCTTTTTTATTCATATTTTTGTAGTTAATGATTTTCTTCAACATAATGAGCATGCTGTTGATGAAATGATAACTTATTTTTTTGCTGTAACTGTTTTTAATGTAAATGCATCGTACATCTGTTAATGCTTCAAAATAAAAAGGCTTCCAATTCGACAACCGAAAAGGAAAGATGGCCCCGTCGTTCGTCGACTCCATCTAAGGTAGTGGGTGTTGTATTTTTTTTTGGTCCATGCACTAATGCACTCACCAAGAAAAACTTATGCTGAAACAAGATTATTTAGTGTTTTGCATGTTATCTGAGTAGTTTGCTTATACATTGGTACCATTCTTTCTCTAAATTTGAATTAACTATTAACTTGTCCATGAGGTGTAAGAGACAATCTTGAATGCTTCCAAAGGTGTTTTATTGTAAAGAATAGTACCATTGTATAAGAACCATTGTATTCATGCATTGATGGCTCCATTACATAATGTCACTGTTTACAGGGCTATTCTGGAATCACTTTGTCTGTCCACTCAATAAATCATATACCCCTTTAAAGATTTTCTTTATACTTTGCTTAAATGTCCAACTTAACAATACTCAGATACTTTGTCATTCAAATGATGTTTCAAGGTCAAGGTCACACTTGAGAGCAAGTTTTCAGACAATTTTGTACCAACTCGAAGTTAAACAGTTAAAGGTTAAATGTGAAACATCAGAAATTTTATATTTGCTGTATAAATCCTATACCCATTCATAAACTTCCTTGAAACTTCCTCAACACAGCAATATGCAGAATCCATGCTACATTAACTTTGCCACAACAAGGCAATGTGCATTACCCATGCCATAGTGGTTTCACCTGAAGGTCAAGGTCATAGTTGAACGTTAATTGACAGAATCCCAAATATTACACAATTTAGTGTTTGGTTACAGCTGTCAGATTTAGTTGCCTTCAAAAATATATGTATAAATGGACAACCATTTAGTCATGTGCCAGCATGAGTGGTATTCTTGCTCTGAGGACAAAGCTCTTGTTCTAGTTGCCTGTAGAATGCATTTTGTTTCTTTCTGATGTTGTTCATTATATTATGAACTTGTATGGAGGTTGATAAGAAAGTTATCAACAGAAGTGTCTTCAGAAAGCAAAAGTACTAGGGCAAATATGAAGAAAAAAAGGAAGTATTTAAGACACTTGTTAAAATTAATAGGAGTATCAGATTATTTTTTTATAATTGAAAAAATAATCCCTTGAACAAATTGATGCTCGAATTTTGACATTGCTGTCATGACATTTTAGACCCAGTTATATAAGGAGAAAAGTGAACTTTAACATAAAATTTTATTTTTACAAATGTATAAAATTCTCCAGAATTTGAATTATTCCTACAAAGTAGTTATGGAATTTTTAAATATAAAAACTCCCGTTTGAGGGGATATGAGCCGTGTCATGACAAAACCAACATAATGGGTTTGCGACCAGCATGGATCCAGACCAGCCTGCGCATCCGGGCAGTCTGATCAGGATCTATGCTGTTCGCTTACATACTCTATAAAAATTAGAGAAACTGATAGCGAACAGCATGGATCCTGATCAGACTGCGCGGATGCGCAGGCTGGTCTAGATCCATGCTGGTCGCAAACCCATTATGTTGGTTTTGTCATGATGCCGCTCATATGATGAATGTATTTGACTGTAATGTAATGAATAACATGTAGCTCTGAATTTGTATTTAATTTTGCTTAAATCCCAGTCGTATTTATGTTCCTTGTAAATGCATTTGTTATTTTTTGTTAAATTTTATTTTAAAAATCACACAGCTTCTTCATGATACTTAATTGCTATGTCACGTTGTTGTGTTTTTTATATATTTTTTTATGTTCAATTTTGTTTTGATTCTTCACAGATGAGAAGGAAGGTAGGGTGTTAGTTATGTCCCTTTAATAGATGTAATATTTTATTGTCTGGGTATATAGTTAAGAATGACATACTGTTCTCAGTTGAGAACTGGCGTAAAACAGAAACTTTTAAAAGGAAAAAGGGGCTAACAAATGCAGATGCAAGATGGTTATAAAATAAAGCAAATGCTGCATGCATGTTGTTTTTTTTGTAGCTATTATTATGCCCCCATTTCGAAGAAAAGGGGGTATATTGCTTTGCACTTGTCGGTCCGTCGGTCCGTCGGTCCGTAGACCAAATGGTTTCCGAGTGATAACTAAAGAACCCTTAGGCCTAGGAACTTCAAACTTGGTATGGTGATTGGTCATGACCAGTAGATGACCCCTATTGATTTTGGGGTCAAGGGGTCAAAGGTCAAGGTCACATTGACCTTGAAAGCAAAAACGGTTTCCGATCAATAACTAAAGAACCTTAAGGCCTAGGAACTTCAAACTTGGTATGGTGATTGGTCATGACCAGTAGATGACCCCTATTGATTTGGGGTCAAGGGGACAAAGGTCAAGGTCACATTGACCTTGAAAGCAAAAACGGTTTCCGATCAATAACTAAAGAACCTTAAGGCCTAGGAACTTCAAACTTGGTATGGTGATTGGTCATGATCAGTAGATGACCCCTATTGATTTTGGGGTCAAGGGGTCAAAGGTCAAGGTCACATTGACCTTGTAAGCAAAAACGGTTTCCAATCAATAACTAAAGAACCTTACGTCCTAGGAACTTCAAACTTGGTATGGTGATTGGTCATGATCAGTAGATGAACCCTAATGATTTTGGGGTCAAGGGGTCAAAGGTCAAGGTCACATTGACCTTGTAGGTAAAAACGGTTTCCAATCAATAACTAAAGAACCTTAAGGCCTAGGAACTTCAAACTTGGTATGGTGATTGGTTATGACCAATCAGATGACCCCTATTGATTTTGGGGTTAAGGGGTCAAGGTCAAGGTCACATTGACCTTGTAGGTAAAAACGGTTTCCGATCAATAATGAAAGAACCCTTAGGCCTAGGGACTTCAAACTTGAGATGGTGATTGGTTATGATCAGTAGATGACCCCTATTGATTTTGGGGTCAAGGGTCAAAGGTCAAGGTCACATTGACCTTGAAGGTAAAAATGCTTTCCGATCAATAACTAAAGAACCCTTAGGCCTAGGAACTTCAAACTTGGTATGGAGATTGGTCATGACCAGCAGATGACCCCTATTGATTTTGGGGTTAAGGGGTTAAAGGGCAAGGTCACATTGACCTTGAAGGTAAAAATGCTTTCCGATCAATAACTTAAGAACCCTTATGCCTAGGAACTTCAAACTTGGTATGGTGATTGGTCATGACCAGCAGATGACCTATTGATTTTGGGGTCAAGGGGTCAAAGGTCAAGGTCACATTGACCTTGTAGGTAAAAACGATTTCCGATCAATTAACTAAAAACGCTTAGGCCTAGGAACTTCAACCTTTGTGTGATGATTGGTCATGACCAGCAGATGACCCCTATTAAGTTTTAGGTGAAGGGGTCAAAGGTCAAGGTCACATTGACCTTTTAAGTAAAAACGGTTTCTGATCAATAACTCAAGAACACTTAGGCCTAGGAACTTCAAACTTGGTATGGTGATTTGTCATGACCAGCAGATTACTCCTATTGATTTTGGGATTAAGGGGTCAAAGGTCAAGGTCACAATGACCTTGTAAGTAAAACGGTTTCTGATCAATAACTAAAGAACGCTTCGGCCTAGGAACTTCAAACTTGGCATGGTGATTGGTCATGACCAGCAGATGACCCCTATTGATTTTGGGGTCAAAGGTCAAGGTCACATTGACCTTGTATGTTAAAACGGTTTCCGATCAATAATAAGAGAACCCTTAGGCCTAGGAACTTCAACCTAGGCATGGCGATTGGTCATGACCAGCAGATGACCCCTATTGATTTTGGGGTCAAGGGGTCAAAGGTCAAGGTCACATTGACCTTGTAGGTAAAAACGGTTTCTGATCAATTTACTAAAAACGCCTAGGCCTAGGAACTTCAAAACTTTGTATGATGATTGGTCGTGACCAGCAGATGACCCCTATTGAGTTTTGGGTCAAGAGGTCAAAGGTCAAGGTCATGACCAGTAGATACTTTATAACCCTTATTAATTGTTTGATCACTGGGTCAGAAGTCATGCATAATAACCTTATCACATGACTAATTGGCTGCTGATAGGGGGCATACATGTTTTACAAACATATCTTGTTTATTTCTTATTTCAGCTGTGCTTGCTAGAATATTTGTAGATGATAATATGATTCTAACATCGGTATAACAAGAAAAACAAATTGATTATTCTGTGAAAAGATTTTATCATAGTTGTCATGTTCATAATTTAACCCTTACGTTGCTTGAACCAGAAAAAATTAAACTTGCTTGAACATAAAGTAATTTAACTTGCTTAAAACCCAAAGAAATTAAACTTGCTTGAACCAGAAGTAATTAAACTTGCTTGAAAACCAAAGAAATTAAACTTGCTTGAAACCCAAAGAAATTAAACTTGCTTGAACCAGAAGTAATTAAACTTGCTTGAACAAGAAGAAATTTAACTTGCTTGAAACCCGAAGAAATTAAACTTGCTTGAAAACCAAAGAAATTAAACTTGCTTGAACCAAAAGTAATTAAACTTGCTTGAAAACCAAAGAAATTAAACTTGCTTGAAACCCAAAGAAATTAAACTTGCTTGAACCAGAAGAAATTAAAATTGCTTGAACAAGAAGAAATTTAACTTGCTTGAAACCCAAAGAAATTAAACTTGCTTGAAAACCAAAGAAATTAAACTTGCTTGAAACCTGAAGAAATTAAACTTGCTTGAACCAGAAGTAATTAAACTTGCTTGAACAAGAAGAAATTTAACTTGCTTGAAACCCAAAGAAATTAAACTTGCTTGAAAACCAAAGAAATTAAACTTGCTTGAAACCCAAAGAAATTAAACTTGCTTGAACCAGAAGTAATTAAACTTTCTTGAACAAGAAGAAATTTAACTTGCTTGAAACCTGAAGAAATTAAACTTGCTTGAAAACCAAAGAAATTAAACTTGCTTGAATGAAAAGTAATTAAACTTGCTTGAATGAAAAGAAATTAAACTTGCTTGAAAGAAAAGTAATTAAACTTGCTTGAACCAAAAGTAATTAAACTTGCTTGAATGTAAAGTAATTAAACTTGATTGAACCAAAAGAAATTAAAAGTTGCTTGAACGAAAAGTAATTAAACTTGCTTGAACAAATTATAATTAAACTTGCTGGAATGAAAATTTATTAAACTTACTTGAAGGAAAAGTAATTAAACTTGCTTGAACAAATTATAATTAAACTTGCTGGAATGAAAATTTATTAAACTTACTTGAAGGAAAAGTAATTAAACTTGAAGGAATGAAAAACGATTAGTCATACAATCTGACTAGACTCTATACTATTGTAGGTCACTTTTAATTTTTTGTATTTTAATAAATTAAAATCCTTAACTTTCAACTGGACATTACCAAGTTCAAAGCAGGACAAATCTAAATTACTAAAATTCAACAGAGCAAGGGTTGAATTATACAACTGACATGGGGTGTTATTTTTGTGTGTTAAAGTTATGAAGTAGCAATTGTATAATATAAAGAATATGAATTTACAACATTTTTGCAAATAAGAAAATTTTTGGTATCCAAGGTGAATTTAATTTACCTCACAGATTGAAATTAGATGTTTTTAATTCATTGTATATCAGTTGTCAAAACATGTGATTTATATAAGAACATATTGGTTATGTAAAGTCCCTACAGCACAGTTATATAATTATGTTAGCTATTCCAGCACTTGATATTGTATAATCTTTGTCAATCTTTCCCTTTTCTGATATACATGTATGATTATGATAAAGGCTATGAAATAAAATTATTTACATTGACTAATTGATGAATGATAGTAAATCAGTAGATACTATCCGGAACTAGGTAAATGTGGGTTTTTCTCAACAAACAAACTTCTACAGTTATGGCATCATGGTGTGCAACCGTTTACAATAGACAAATCAATCCGATGCACTAATTATCAATATATTTACCAAGGTGTAACTGTAAAGTTTGTTTGTACACAAGAATTAGATGGGAGAACCCAACATTAGCCGGGTTCCAGAGTATCTAAATTTATTGATTTCTGGTTTTTTTCTAATAATCTTTCACCATGCTGAATATCTAAAATGGACTTGTCCACCTTTCAGTCTAGACAAAACTATTTATCAGTGGGGGGGATGGGGGATTTCAAATTTGTACTGACTGAATTGTGAACACTGTGTACTTTGGACCGAACCGTGTGGACCATATTCTGGCTGATCTTGGTCAGCACTAGTCACATGGGTAGGATTAGTTGCCGCCATCAGGCTTAATGTTAGAGATATCATTTCATAGCCTTAATTTGAAACAATTTTATCCTATATTTTCTATTTGAATAGTAATGTATATAGATCGTAACTGTTTAAAGCTTAAATATGTTTGTTTTATTTAATCAATGTTGATAAATATTAAATAAATCTTAGGGGAAGCAAGGTTATTAAGGAAAATTAGACACACAATAACAAGATATATGTTAAATTGTTGTTATCAAAATACACAATAACAAGATATATGTTAAATTGTTGTTATCAGAATACACAATAACAAGATATATGTTAAATTGTTGTTATCAGAATACACAATAACAAGATATATGTTAAATTGTTGTTATCAGAATACACAATAACAAGATATATGTTAAATTGTTGTTATCAGAATACACAATAACAAGATTTATGTTAAATTGTTGTTATCAGAATACACAATAACAAGATATATGTTAAATTGTTGTTATCAGAATACACAATAACAAGATATATGTTAAATTGTTGTTATCAGAATGGAAATAACATCTTGTAAAAGGGTACTAAGTGTTCAAGTGAAATGAAAATAAGCTACAGCTTGAAGCAACCTTGCAAGAATAATCTGTGTTGAATAATATGCTCCCATTTGGGGGGGAAGGAGGTGCATATAGATTTTCTTGTGTCTGTCTATCTATGGTGCTGACAAAACAGAGAAATGTGGTGGCATCCATTTTCTCAGGACACATTTTGAGTTGGAAATGAAATAAGTGCTTGATAAAAGCTGGCAATGTTATTTAATGCTACTCTAATAGAATAAACATAAAATAATTGCTTAATTAAAGCTAGCAATGTTATTTAATGCTATTTGTATTGAATAAACATAAAAAAAATTGGGCTTAATTAAAAGTTTGGGCAATGTTATTTTGCTATTTTTAATTTTAAATAAACATAAAAAAATTTGGCTTTAATTAAAGCAAACAATGTTTTTTTAAAAATTGGCTTTTTGTTTAGTTTTTCCCATGAAAAAACAGCTAAATTTAAAAAACTGCAGGGGTTGTTGAAAATTTACAGGGGCCTTTGGGTATGCTGGTTACAAGATTTTTGGGTTGGCAGGTTTTTTCTTTTGTTGTTTTTTTAATTTTTCCCCTTTTATTTTTTTAAGTCAAAACCTGGGGTTTAAAAAGGCCCCCCCTCTATAAACAAAAAACTATAAAAAAGGTCCTATGAAAGTTTTTTGGAATTTTTTCCCCCCTTTTTTATGTAATTTTTTTTTTTTTTGAATTTTACCAAATAAAACTGTGGGTGTGGGGGTTTTGGCCCGGGGGGGACTGGGAGGGAGGATGAATTTGGCGGGTTTTAAATGGGTTGGATTTTTTTTTTGAAGAAGCTTTTTTGTTAGTAAACGGGTAACTAGTGGGTTCTAACTCTGGGCATCTGCTTGTTTTTGAAATGGAAGAAATGTCCAAAAGAAGATCATAAAGGCCCTTCCCTCTTTTTTTCTTTTAAAAGCTGTAAAAATCACCAATGATTTAAAATAAATTTTTTGACAAGATTTTTTAACCCGGGCCAAAATAAATATAATTTTTCCTTTTTGGGGCACGGGTTTTGGGTTATAATTTTCTGGCCCAAAATTTTAGCAACATTGATGGGAAAATTAAAATTCAAGGTAATTTTGTGTAAAAAATTTGTTTTGTTTCTTCGGAGTCGAGGGCTTTTGACCTACATTTTAAGTTTTCAAGGGTCATTGATATTTGAAAAAAATTTAAATTTTGATAAATTTTTTAAAAAACCTTTAAAATTGAAAAATGCGACTTTTTTTTTCTTTGTTCTTGTTTGTTTTATTTGTTCTGTTTCTAATTTGAAATAGCCAGTTTGTTTGAGCAGTTTTCTTTGCTTGAAAATAATTTCATGGGTTATTTTAAACTTTATATTTTATTAGTTAATTAAAAGCAGAATATGACACCTGCTATCCAATAGCACCAAGAAAAGGTTAATGTTAATGATAAATAAAAATCAACATTGTTTTGGGGTGGGGGGGAATATGGGGAGGTATATCTATGTTTCATTGTCAGTGTACATGTGTATTCAACTTTTAACGTGTGTGCTGTGAAGATGAAAATAGGCATTGTGGTGTAAGGGTTAGGGGACAGTTTGTAAGTTATATCATTTTATCAGACAATTGCTTACACAAAATCATTCAAATTCTTATCAATTTTCATAAATTTACTGCAATATTAAAGTTATATCTCTCAGTGGTAGGTTATTTGGGAAGATCCAATATGTCAGCCTGCATATACATGTACAGTATGCCTGACCTCATTCTATCACTGCCAAAAATCAGGATTTTAATGTAGGAAACATAATGTCCATTGCACAAAATTAGCAAGGTAGACGGGTCAACATCACCAAATTTTCAAACTTAGGAAATTATGAAATGGCATTTCAAGTGGATTTTTATTTACATGCTACCAAGATCTAGTCTTTGGGAAATTTACAGAATTATTTGCTTGCAGTCAAATGGTTAAATTAATCAGTAATCAATAACAGAATTGTAAACTACAGATTTTTTCTTTTACATGTACCATAAAATAATTATTCAGATTTTTTTCTCCCAATGAATGTGATGGATCATTACTGCATTGAGTTTTGTCTTTTTAAAGATCATTGTTTTATTCTGTATTATGTAGGTTAATCCTGCTTTATTTTGCATGTGTAATCAAAGATTAATATTAAGTTGTGAATTTTATGATTAAAAAAAAAAAGATACGTAAGATTTTGATTTAGTTGTGCATGTACAAGTTCTTTTAAAAAATAGCTGGATTTCAAGCATTATGTATACCAACAATTAAAGAGCTAGTCAGTTCATCTTCCCTGTCAGATATTTATTTTTGTCATGTCTAGTCTTCTCACAGTGGATAAACAGAAGCACTGGATCATATCTTATACAATACAGTGTGCACTATGTTTTGTGAATACAAGCACCTGCTTCTTTCAGTCATTGTACCTTTCTTTTGATCCTTTATATTTTAGCTTGTACCTTTCTTGGGTTAAACAGGAGGTAGACTTGCTTATTCACTTTGATTTTTTTTGGGGGGGGGGGAAGCAACAGTGTTACTTTCATTGAGATATAATTATATGAGGTGTAAACTTGTACATGAACTAATTAAATCATAATCTCTTACTGTTAATTGAAGGTGGTTTCAACCTTTGGTAAATAATTTTCTGTCTCTAGTTGATAATAATAGATGATAATCTGTTTGTTTTTATCTTTCAGGATATGGGAGAAATCCTTGCATTATTGCAAAGCAGTTCATACCAAGACCGAAAAGAAGGTGTTGTTAGTTTACAGAAATTATTACGACAAAATCGATTTTTGACGTAAGTCTAAATGGATTATATCAGGAACTCAGCAACTGTGGGTTTTTCCAAGCTTATCCAATCGTTTAATCAAACTTATACCATTAAAGCTTTTTGGTGCACTGCTGATCGCAAGAGTAGTCAACCTGTTGCGCTAATACTTTAGAAGTTGTATCTGTTTGTAACTCAGGATAAGTTGGGAAAACTAATATTCTTAATTCCAGGGTAAACCATGTGATAAAATGTATAAAAAAGTGTAAAAGTAGGAAAATTTGTTTCCTGCATTATAATATTGGGTTGTTGTGGATTTTACTTAACAGGACAGATTTGTTTTAATGTTTGATATTTTATCTCTCTTTTGGTATCTTTGCCCCTCAAGGTACTAAAGTGTATAAAATATTATATATATACATCTGTAAATAATAATATTTATGTTGAATTTTGTTAGAGAATTATTTCTTGACCTTTATTATTATAAAAATACATACCATACTCTTTTATTCACAGGCGAATAGAATTAAAGAAAGCCACAGAAATATTTACAAGAATGTTCCATGATCCACATAGCAAAGTAAGTACAAACATTTCATGTAAAAGGTTGTATCTAAAACGTCCATATTTAGAGCCAATATATGAGGCACGACGCGAGAAAACCGGCCTTAATGACATTTTTTTCGAAATTTAGTTTTTCACATATTATTGTAAGGAAGAATTTCTTTCTGAATATGACGGTGAAAACCGTTTTCAAAAAATCAAAGGGTTAGTTATGTTAGATATACCAATTTAACGAACGTCATATATTTGATCACTTTGTTTTGCAAATGACGTCGAAAAATTAAAAATTTTGACGGTTTAACGTTGTTAAATTGGAAAATTAAAACGGACAATAATATTTAAATCTTAAGTTCACTGCATCAGTATGTTTAAGCTGTAAAGAAGTTAGTAATTAAAAGTTATTTAAACTATAGACTTCACGCTTATTTCGATTTTAGCGTTGCTTAGCAACGGTTGTAACAACACGCCATAAGCGAGTCATACATGGCGCAAAAATAAATTGTTTTTTTCAAACCATTATAACACTATATACCATTTTAATGTGGACAAAAATATTCATAATCTTTAAGGGAATTTTTCATACTATATACTGCTTGAAAAACAAATATATATTGAAACGGGAAGGTACAGGTGTGTTGGTGGGTTTAAGTATGCCCCGGGTCACATAGATTGAAATGAGACAAATTTTTAGGTAAAATACCAAAAAGAAATAAATCAACAAAAGTATATAAGGTCTACGTTTAACGTTTAATACTTATGAAAAAAATACATAGTTAAATAAAAAAGTTCTCTATTTTTCTTTATAACAGTTTTCTTTATAACAGAAACAATGGCCGTATATTTTAACAACAAACAAGAACAGTTCTGGATATTTAAATCTGCACTTAGCTGTTATAAACAGTGGCACCTTAATCACTGATAATATGATTAACTGTCTTGACAGACGAACACACGCACACTTCGCGACACTGCTGACATTCCTATGCGTAATAACGCTTGGGACGGACACATGAACTGAACCCGAATCCGTGTTCTTTCAAGACTTGAATCAAATATTCCTCGCCTTCAGGTGTTATTTTGCCCATAACCACACACGGTTTGTTCGACTGGAACCGGAAATTTTCTATCAATAGAAAAATGATAAATATCAATATCCGTACGGAAAAATAACGCAAACTTATTTCCTTATATGCTTTAATAAAAAAAAAAAAACTACATTATTCGGAGCACATTCACAACTCGGTAAGTTAAAAGAACGGAAGAGCTTGGACAGTTTGTAGAGCATGACAGTAAACTTGGTCACATGACTGATTTTCATCAACTGTAAATGTGTGTCAAATATTTTTTTTTTTTGTAAAATAAGACTATCCGTACATATAAATCTAATTAAACCAGAAAAAAATGTTACAGAATTTCACTATTAAGTGTATTAGCTGGATATATGTTGCGAATATTTTGCTCCGAAACATTTTATGCTGATCACAAACAATATACATGTGGAGACATTCTATGTAACAACAATTTCTATTAATATGTGATTACAGAACCATTTCCTTATGTTTTTTTCTGTTGTTTTTTTTTTTTTTTAATGTTATTATTTGTTTGTTTGGGTTTTACGTCACATCGACACAGTATAGGTTATATCGCGACGTTCCAGCTTTACTGGTGGAGGAAGACCTCAGGTGCCCTTCCGTGCATTATTTCAGGCACGAACGGGCACCTGAGTAGAACCACCGACGTTCCGGAAGCTAGCTGGATAGCTTCCTCATATGAAAGAATCCAAAGTCCCTGTTGGGATTCGAACCCACAGCGGTTAGGGGCAAGTGGTTTGAAGTCAACGACCTTAACCAGTCGGCCACGGACGTTTAATTTTATTAAGTATTTTAACAGATAGAGCTTATTACTCTTTAAGGATCATTTATACAGTATCTACGTTGTCTTCATAATATAAAGTTAAACTAAATCGAAGAAGAAAATAAAACTTCTTGTAAACAATTAAAGAAACAATTAACCCTTAATTTTTCATGTTTTTAAGATATTTTCTGAGTCTGGAGTTCTGAGTTTCAACATTTGCATTTAAATAAGATAAACATATGTTACCTTAAACCAAAAATTGGTTTGAAAAATCCCTCTAGAACGGGTTTCCATTGTCGCCATGACAACTTGGGGTAACATATAGGCTGTTGGTTGTAGATGACATCTCTTTAACATGGGCCAGCTGTTGAAGTGTTTCTAAATTATGCCACCGGAATTTAATCTTTAGATGTGCGAACCCCGTATCAACTAAACACCGCGCATGTCCTTAAAAGAAATTTTTTTTTTTTGTAATATTTGAAAGCCTTAATTACCTGCTGCGATTTGAAGTGCTTTTTAACAATACTACAGTGTTCATGATACATATATTTTGTATTTTGTCTTAACCAACGCAACCAGCCCTAAAATATAACGAATGCTTGTTAAAATATAGTCCAATAAGTAATTAATTACACAATCTATACACAAATTAAGTCTTTTAACTTTAGAGAAAATGGTAGGACCAAGTTAAAAGACTGACATTTTAACTGTGTGCAGACTTGGAAAAATGATAGTAAAATCCCTAAAATGTTAAAGCACTGGTATTTATTTGCTTTCAAACTAAATATACTGGTGCAGCAGTACTGGTATTTGTACTAATACTATATGAGTTGACAAGTAGTGGTTGTAGTATGTTAGTAGTATATCCCTAGTACTGATATATATCTGATTGTATAAGATGGTAGTTTAGAGTATATATTAAACATCTTGTCCCTTATATCATTGTAAATATTTTGCTACAAAATAAAAAAAAATATCAAGATAAACGTAAGATGGACAAAATTTTCCTCTGAGTCACGTGTGGCAACACTACGCCTTATGCACTCATTATATAGATCACGTTCCAATAAAATTACAAAAAGAATATCCTATGTAAAACATAAATTTGAAGATTTTAAAACCACGATTTTTGTAATCACGGTCATAGGAATCATGATATCGTCCGAATAAAAATCACATGCATTCTTTTAAATTCTTTAGTGTATTGAATCTTATAAAAATACGCTTGGAAAAAATTCAAGCATGGCAGATATTTGTTTAATTTATTTATTAGTGTATTGCTACATTATTGTTCTTTTCCTATTATTACAATTTTTCCTATTATTACCTTTTTGTGCGAGAAGAACGTGGTCACACAGTGCTGTCGTTGCGCTAGTGTCACATTTTTCCACGTCTGAATAATCAAAGTCAGTATCTCTCGAAAAATCTGTTTTGTGAGTTGATAGGTGTTCTCCCAAAATAATCCGAGTAGAGGGATTTCAGATCTTATGAATGACAAAAAAATAATGAATAAAAAACGGATATAAAAATTTGGCATCAGCGAGGATACGAACTCGATTTGTTTGATTGTGAGGCCACAGCATTATCCACTGAGCTATTCTCTCAGCAATTCTTCAGTGTGCTAATTAATCAATAAAAAACAATATTGTATTAAATCTAAAAAAACTTTTTTTTCATTCCATGATGATGGACATATATTATTTTATTGCTTGCATATTCTAAATGAATTATAGAAACATATTCTAAATGAATTATGAAAAAGAGTATTAATGTAACTTGCGGCTGATTAGCAACCTAAATTTAGATTAGCCTATAAAATATGAAAGCAATTGGTAAACCCCTACAATACAGTAGACTTAGATCTAATTAAGATCAAAACAACGTAAATATATTCTATATAAAGGCACCGATGTACGTTGCCGATTAATTTATTCTTGTGTATTTCAAAGCATACTAGTCTTGGTGTACTGTGGATATACAGTACAGTACAGTACAGTACAGTACAGTACAGTAGTGAGTACAAAACTGTAAACGTCAGTGTTAAATTACCAACAGTAAATATTTATCAATTCGATGCTCTGATTAATAAACATGATATGTTTTTGTTGCTGTTTTTCATAAATTATACATTATAGACACTTACTTCTAACTATAAACTTTTCTGTGAATCCTAACGATAATACACTTAAAAACAATAACACACGATAAAAATCATTTCCGTGTTTACATGTGTATACGCAATAAGAGTGACGTCATTTAAATCGCTGTAGTGCACATTTATTGTAGTGTCATTAAGACCGGTTTTCTCGCGTCGTGCGTCATATATATATTTTTTTCTTAGCAATAAGTTTCCAGGATTTATACCATGTGATCTTTCAACATTTATGGGGGGAGTGGGAGAAGGGGTGGGGAATTGTTTTGGAGTGTGATCAGTTGAGGGTTTGTTTTGATGATCTTAACTGTAACAATGAGCCTTTCATGAACTTTTCAAGTCACTGTTTTAAAGTCTGTAACTGAAGATGAATATTTTTGTGTTAAATCATAGAAGTTAATGATAGACGTTGAACATTCAAAGAATGTTGAACTTTAACACATTATAAAGGGGGTAACTTGGGATATACAGTCTTTTTTGTGTCGCCTCTACGGAGTAGTGGCGACATATAGGGATCACTTCTCCGTCGTCTGTCTGTCCGTCTGTCTGTCTGTCTGTCCGTCTGTCTGTCCGTCCGTCCGTCACAAAACTTGTCCGGACTACTCCTCATAAACTACTGGTGCAATTTCATCCAAACTTTACAGGAATGATCAGTACCAAGTCTAGTTGTGCATATTGTCAGGATTTTCCGGTTCAATGATTTTTGTCAGAGTTATGGCCCTTTAATATTTTTTAATTTTAAAGTTTGTCCGGACTACTTCTCTTATACCACTAATGCAATTTCAATGAAACTTTACAGGATTGATCTGTAGCTCAAGTCCTTGCGCATATTGCACGGGTTTTCCGGTTGAATGATTTTTGGCCGAGTTATGGCCCTTTGATAAAAAGGTGTTTTTTTCTGTGTGTTGCCAGATACACAAAAGCTTGTCCGGACTACTCCTCATAAACTACTGGTGCAATTTCATCCAAACTTTACAGGAATGATCAGTACCAAGTCTAGTTGTGCATATTGTCAGCATTTTCCGGTTCAATGATTTTTGTTTGAGTTATGGCCCTTTAATAATTTTTATTTTTAAAGTTTGTCCAGACTACTTCTCTTATACCACTTATGCAATTTCAATGAAACTTTACAGGATTGATCTGTAGCTGAAGTCCTTGCGCATATTGCACGGGTTTTCCGGTTGAATGATTTTTGGCTGAGTTATGGCCCTTTGATAAAAAGGTGTTTTTTTCTGTGTGTTGCCAGATACGCAAAAGCTTGTCCGGACTACTCCTTATAAACTACTGGTGCAATTTTATCCAAACTTTACAGGGATGATCAGTACAAAGTTGTTAGTCTAGTTGTGCACTGTCCGTCTGTCTGTCTGTCTGTCACAAAATTTGTCCCAACATGAAATTGGCCATCATGAGGCGACACATGTGATTACTGATCGCTCTTGTATTTGTATGTTGTCTTATTATATGTGTAATGTATTCCTTTTATCTCCAGGTTTTCAGCTTATTTCTAGAGATGTTGATAGATCTGATACAGTTACACAGTAGAGATATGACAGATTGGCTGTATGTATTGTTGTCACGACTACTAAATAAACTTGGTGCCGACATTCTAGGTTCATTACAAGCCAAAGTTCAACGAACACTAGATGCCACCAGGTTTGTCTTGTCAACTTCCTCTTTTACTGTCCAGTAAATTTTTGTAAAATTTGGCATATCACACTGGAAGAATGGTTCCAAAATATTTTTTTATTTAAAGTTTCTAGTTGCAAGTCATTGTCATTTATTTTTCCTACCTGCTGAAAAGGATTTCAAAACACCTTTCTTGGCAATAAAATAACTTGATTGTTTTTTTGTTTTTTTTTTCATAAAAGCAATGTTGGTGGTATGAATTTTTCAGGTAACTCCTTGAAACTAATATTCAGCAAAAATTTGACAAAAACTTTAGATTTTCCTACTGATGCTTTGTCTTCTTTGTAATTTGAATAAATGAACAATTGACAGGTCCAAAATCTTATAAAATTGTTCAGAATCGTTTTTAAATGCAACATGATATAGGAACAGGGTGTTTATGTATTGAGTAAACTTACATGAATTCATTCCCTCCCTGCTTTTGCATTGACAGTGCCAAGGAGGGTAAAACTCTTTCATGTGAGAATGGAAGCTGTCCATTTAGTTTCCAGAAGGTTGATGTTTTGTGACAAAGATGCCAGCAGGGGCATTATATAAAATAATTTCACTTTGTTGTAATAGAAGCTTGCTTATCATAATATTGTGATATCATTTTGTGTTTCAGGGATAATTTTCCGAGTGATCTACAGTTTAATATATTAACACGGTTTATGATTGACCAGACGCAGTCTCCTAGTATGAAGGTAATTTCCTATCTTTTATTTCACTGTGTACTGTCTGTTGTATTGTTGTGAAACTATGTGACAGCAAATCTTCTTGGAACAGGCAAGCTATTCCATTACAGGGTACAAAATCCAAAGTTTAATATTTAAAATTTCATCATCATTGTTTTTTAATAGTAGCAAATCCAAAATTTTATATATTAAAGAAAAACATCATCATTTTATAACAGTAGTAAATTTTTAAGTGCTATAATTAAGGGATATGCAGCCTGGCCTGGTTGTATGTTGTTGCAGGCTAGTCAATTTTGGTTTCAACAGGATATGGGTTAAACTTAAGGCATCAATAAAAATGACATATTGAATCGATTGTTAGATAGGACATAGATGGATTGTTAGTTTGCCTGTTGTACAAGAAGATGTTACTGGGTATTGAACCAACAACCTGCGGTATTTTCCTATGGGTTGCACTGGTGTAGGATTTTCTGTATCCTACCATGTTGTTTTTACATGTCAGTATTCTTCGTATTTCATGTTATAATGCTTCACATTGCTGTCTCCTTATTCTTTTTACCGTAACAATAAGTAAGATGTTATTAAAGTTAGGTACTATTAAAGTGACATTATGCCCATCCAGATGTAGAAAATCTGTTTACAGGTAATAGTCAAAATAACTTCACATTTTCCCATAACTATTTTTAATTTCATACTCTACATGCATAATAACCAGTCTGACCCAAAGAAATTTGTATGAATATCTTTCAAAATGTTTCATTGCTATTCAATTGGTGATAAGATTGGGGCAATGTTTGTTTATAAGTCGGTTTTTAGCTCGACTATTCAGAGAATAGTCGAGCTAATGCAGTCACCCATTTGTCCGCATCGGCGTCCCTGTGGTTAAGTTTTTGCGTGTAAGCTGGTATTTCCATAAATACTGAATGGAATCAATTGAAACTTCACACACTTGTTCTCTGTGATTATCTAACATGATTGGCACAAGTCCCATAACTCTGATTTGCTTTTTTGCATAATTATGTCCCTTTTTCGTCCTAAAAATCCTTGGTTAAGTTTTGCGTGTAAGCTTGTATCTCCATAACTACTGAAGGGAATGGATTGAAACTTCCCACACTTGTTCTCTGTGATTATCTCATATGATTGGCACAAGTTCCTTCCAGAACTCTTGATTGGTTTTTTTTTTTTTCCATAATTATGCCCCTTTTTCAGCTTAGAAATTCTTGGTAAAGGTTTTGCTTGTAAGCCTTAATCTCCGTAACTACTGAAGGGTTTGTGCCTTTTTTGGGACAATTTTATGCATTCATAATAATAAAGCAGTGATTTACTCGATAAAACATCTTAATAACAAGCCTTTGTACCTTTTCGGACAATTATATGTATTCATATAGGTAAGCATTATTATACTTGTGACAACTTTTCATATAGTCGAGTGTTACTGTCCTCTGACAGTTCTTGTTGTATTTTATCCTTAACATGTGTCATTATTCAAATGTATATTGGCTAATGGTAATTAAAAGTCAATCTTTTGAAATATTGAGATAATTTAGGTCAACAACGAAAGAAATGAGCAAAATGTCACTTTAATTTTCATGGTCGACATTGTTATTTCTTCATTTTTTATTACGATGACATTAGTCAGGTATTACTAATTATCAAATGCTTTCCATAGTCCAGAAAAGTTGTGTAAGAGCAAATGTTATGTTTAGAGCATGTAAGTCAGGTCGCACTGATAATGATTATTTACAGTTTATGAAAAAATTTGTACAGAAACTAGAATAAAATAAAACTCGAAGTAAGAGAATTTAGATAAAAGATAGTCAAATGATTACAAAAAACAAAGAATATCTATATTTTTAATATGTTAATGAGTTTCTGCAATTGACTTGACCTGGTTTATATTTGGAAGTGTCTGTTGTATTTTTTTTAGGGATATCTGTTATAAAATATTATAGTTTGAGCATCTGACAATAAACAGGCTGCTGTTATGAAACCAGAACTCTGTGTGTGTGTTTGTTGGGGGGGGGGATATAGATTTTTCCATCAGTCTTACTTGTCCATCCTTAGACTTACAATGGAATGGGGGGGGGGGCATCTTTGTCATATCTATTGACACATTCTAGTTTTTGTTAAGAAATGCTTTTAGAGAAGTCACTGTTTGAGATCTAGTTGTGAAAATAACTTACTTAACTTGTTTGTTAAAATGACCACTTTGATACCAGTTATTGTTACCAGTTTACAGTCTTGCCAGGTTACACATGTTGGCAGCCTAAGAAATGTATAAAGTTCAAAAACCAAACATGAACATAACTGTGATGAACCCAAAGTGATTAGCCTTTGCCACTAGCATAATGCCAAACAGGGCTGCATATTGTGTAATCTCACTAGGCTCTGTACTTTTGGTAGCATATTTTTGTATTTCATATACAGACATAACTCTGAAAGTTCAAATAAATATTTTCAATTAAAAGCCGGGCAAATGATGGGATAAAAATCATCTCTTTTTCAAATTTCAATTCCACAGTTCATTTCATTATATCATTTATTAATAGGTGATGTTTCATGAAATGTTTGGCTTACAGTTACTTGCTTGTGAAGAATAATCTGTTTGTATGTTCATATTAATGAGACATTAGTTTGACCAAAAAGCAACTCCCTTTGCTTTGTTATGAAAGAAATGTGTCATGATATGAGCCGCGTCACGACAAAACCAACATAATGGGTTTGCGACCAGTTTCTCTACTTGTTATAGAGTCTGTAAGCAAACAGCATGGATCCTGATCAGACTGCTCGGATGTGCAGGCTGGTCTGGATCCATGCTGGTCGCAAACACATTATGTTGGTTTTGCCATGGCGTGGCTCATATATGATTTAAAGGAATTAGTGCACAATAAAGAGTTGTGCTAAGGCCATGGATATTTATTGTATAGGCTAGATATTTGCGTACAGTATTGTGTATTTAGGGCATAAATATACCTGGTGTAAAATGATGTGCTATCAAAGATTTATATTATGTTCTGATAATTCACAAAGTAATGAAAGGGAATATACCATGGTGATATTTATTTTTTGCCTTTAATTGTGATTTTGAGTATGGAGTTAAAAAAGATAAAAATATGTTAATTTTTTTTTCTCTTTTTTTCAGAAAAGTTATTTGATTTTGTCAATTTATCTGCTTTACCACCTTTTTTTCTTTATAGATCTATTAACTCTTTTTTAATACATGTATTTAGAGTCCCTCAGCCTGTCTATTAAAGAAATATAATTATTTTATTCAACTCATAACTATCATTGTAATCCAGCCAAACTTAGCATTATGATGTACATTAATATGGTGTGAAATTTTTTAGTGATTTTTAACAAGCTTACTTTTTGATATTGTAAAAAGATTATCAAGCCAGTAAATCTTTGATAGCACATTAGATTCAAATATAGGGAAAAAAAGCTTTATTTATAAATAATTTGCTATTTTGATCTTTTTATGCATGCATTTTAGCCAAAGGTAATTTCTTTTCATTTATTATCCTTGGTCGCCCTGCTTGATTTGTGCGAATATGGCATGTCTTCTGGATATTGTCAGTCAGTGAATGCTTGTCAAGGTCAAAGGTTGTTTGAATCAAGTTGGGAACCAGTCTGAAAACTTACAAGCATCTTATTGGTTGATTTTTTGCATAAAATTATCATTCACCAATCACATGATTGTTAGCTGTACTGAGACTGGTTTCCAGCTTTTTTTTCAACTACAATCTTGTGGCCAGGTCAGGAAACCGTAGTAGTAGTTCGCCTTTATCTGGGTTTTGGTCACTTAAAGTGATATGGTGTTACATTTGTCTGCATTTCTTTCCGTTGCTTTGCAAAAGCTTCCTTATATATATTAGTGCAGAATGAAAGAGGGATGGTGTTTTTAGCTCACCTGTCACAATGTGACAGGGTGAGCTTTTGTGATCGCTTTTCGTCCGTCGTCCGTCCGTCCGTCGTCCGTCCGTCGTCCGTAAACTTTTACTTTAAACGACATCTCCTCATAAACCGCTGAGCCAATTTCATCCAAACTTCACAGGAATGTTCCTTTGGTGGTCACCTTTAAAAATTGTTCAAAGAATTTAATTCCATGCAGAACTCTGGTTGCCATGGCAACCGAAAGAAAAAACTTTAAATATCTTCTTTTAAAAAACCATAAGAGCTAGAGCTTAGATATTTGGCATGAAACATCTTCTAGTGAGTGTCTACCAAGTTTGTTCAAATAAAAGCCCTGGGGTCAAAATTGGCCCCGCCCCGGGGGGTCATTGATTTTCCCTATATGCATATAGTAAAAACTTAAAAAATCGTCTTTTAAAGAACTCAAAGAGCTATGGCTAAGATATTGAGCATCAAACATGTTCTAATAGGTGTCTACCAAGTTTGTTCAAAGAAAAGCCCTGGGGTCAAAATTGGCCCCGCCCCTGGGGTCATTGATTTTCCCTATATGCATATAGTAAAAACTTAAAAAATCTTCTTTTAAAGAACAAAAAAAGAGTTAGAGCTAAGATATTTAGCATGAAACATGTTCTAATAAGTGTCTACCAAGTTTGTTCAAATAAAAGCCCTGGGTCAAAATTGACCCCCGCCCCGGGTGTCATTGATTTTTCCCTATATATGCATATAGTAAAAACTTAGAAAATCTTCTTTTAAAGAACTCAAAGAGCTATGGTTAAGATATTTAGCATCAAACATGTTCTAATAGGTGTCTACCAAGTTTGTTCAAATAAAAGCCCTGGGGTCAAAATTGGCCCCGCCCCGGGGGTCATTGATTTTCCTTATATGTGTATAGCAAAAACTTAAAAAATCTTTTTTGAAAAAACCCAAATAGCTAGAGTTATTAATATTAAGCATGAAACATCTTTTAGTGAGTGTCTACAAAGTTTGTTCAAATAAAAGACCTGGGGTCAAAATTGGCCCCGCCCCGGGGTCATTGATTTTCCTTATATGTGTATAGCAAAAACTTAAAATCTTCTTTGAAAAAAAACCAAATAGCTAGAGTTTAGATATTAAGCATGAAACATATTCTAGTAAGTGTCTACAAAGTTTGTTCAAATAAAAACCCTGGGTAATAACTGGCCCGGCCCCAGGGGTGTCATTGTTTTTAACTATATGTGTATAGTAAAAACTTTAAAAAAATCTTCTTTTAAATAGCCCAATGAGCTAGAGCTTAGATGTTTAGCATGAAACATCTTCTTATGGGTGTCTACCAAGTTTGTGCAAATAAAAGCCCTTTGGTTAAAATTGGCCCTGCAACTTTTGGGGGGGGTGGGGGTTGGGGGGCCTATATACAGGTGAGCGACCTCAGGGCCATCATGGCCCTCTTGTTTTTTTTTTTTTTTTGTTTTTTTTTTTGGGGGGGGGGAGGGGTGTTCTTTAAGAAGTACTGGGGAAGAGTACATGTTCAGTCACTTCGGGTATTGGGCTTTTAAGTACATAATATTTAGTTGCATTAGTTGAATGCACCACGTGTTTTTGAAAAGATGGAATAAAATACTATGAAAATTGTGATATTAATTTAGAAAAGGTTAGCAAGATATAATGTTGCCCTGCTTGGTAACTTCAGCACTTTTCTGGATGACCTTTGTGAGCCACTTTGTTTTAAAAGTTGCTGAATAGTTAGTTTTTTTACAAAATATCCCAAAATGATTAGAACAACTTTCAAGTGTCACTGCTGTGTTTTTTGTTTATCCAAATTAAATGTTTTTGCTTCTATTAAATGCTAAGGGGCAGCTGCATGGGTGACCCTGTCTATGTCAGGCAGTTAAGAGGCAAAGTCCGGTTATATGCACACTTTTGTCAACCTAAAGTGCGTAAACAGGTTATCTTCTATTTAAATTAAAGGAGGACTTACTCCTGTTACTGCACTAAGGTGATGATTTTTGCTCTCTTGTCATACACTATACTGTTGGTTTGCTTAATTTGAGCTCCTTTCTTTAATTGAAAAATTTCCTCCCATTGATAATATAGGCAGTTTTAAATACAGATATATAATAGGCAGTACATAAAATATATATTAAGAAAGGGTTAATGTACCTTTGTAAGAAGCAGAGCTAAACAAAAGAAATGCGATTAAAGTTATCATACATTTTAAGTGACCAGAATGAATCTTAGTTAATATATTATTTAAGAAAAAAACACCAAAAGGAATGGTTTTGGTTTATTAACATACCTAGGCAGGTAATAGCACAATTTATATTTTATTTTGGTGCTGTATTGGTTATGAAGAAGTTTTAAGTAATTTAATGATTTATATACAAGTATGTTATTTACCAACACATCAGTATGTTGTTGTTGTCGTTTTTTCTCCTCACATCGCCTTTTTTATCATCATTAAAATTACACATCATGTGTGACATTTAATTTAAAACACAAGTGTTATCACAAAATATTGATTGGTATGTTTATTGAAATATTTCATTATTTAAATGTTATATACCCAGTAATTACTATTAAAAGTTTGTTATGCTATTGTTTTTACATTTAGACAGATACATGTAGTTTGATATGCTTATTTTATAAATTGCAGATATCTGCTATATGCTTATAAATTACTTATTTTTTTTATTTTTTTATTTTAATAAAAAGCACACAAATTGTATAGTAGTAGAATTTTATACAAATTTAGAACAAATATAATGGTCACCTATAGCTACCCTTATTTGAAATGTGTAAAGTTATTTTTTCCTGAGTATAAAGTTATTTTTTCCTGTGTACAAATTTCCTTTATTTCTTTGTAAAGAGCCTTATCTTTCCTGTTTAGAGTATTAAACCTGCCTTTAAAATAAACTGACCACCTTCAGCATTTTATGTTTGAAAAATCCGTTCCGTACCTCTTAGCGCTTTATTTTGGTTCCTATCATTGGTAATGTACATTGTATAAATAAAACTTGTACCAGGGTTTTCATTATTAACAGATTGATGATGCATATCTGTTAAAACTTGTTGTATTTTAAGCCCGTAGATTTAAATATCACCCTTGACCCTTGGCAAATCATGATGTTTTTGTGAGCACATCTGTTGCCTCAGATAAAAATGAAAACACTGCTGTACATATAAAGGTTTAATGCAAGTACTCAGAGAACTTGGTGCTTATTTTTTTATGCTCCTTGAAAAAATTTCCAAAGCATATAGTATCTGCTTCCTTCTTACATACTTTTTATCCTAGAAACTTCAGGTAACAATGTAGGGGTCACTTGGATCAAGGTCTCCAGTTTTTGGGAACATGCATCGCCTAAAGTTATATATAATTTTCTTGGCTCTTTATTACTGAAGGCAGTCAATTGACACAATTTTTTTTTTTTATCCAGGTCATACTTTAGCTTTTTAAAATTTTTTAGAAGGGTAATGCGATAAAGTTTCAGAAAGTATAGCAAATATAACAAAACTTTTGTATGGGTTAAGATGTGTCTGTTATTGCAAGATGAATAAGATTTTGCAAGAGGAGTCTGTTATTGCTAAGTGTAACAATAGTCACTGAAAATGAGAATACCACAAGTGATAAAAGTAAAAGTAATTTCAACACTAATACAATATTTGAAATGATATTATTGTTAGCTACATAATATATTTAATGTATTTGTCACTGTAATGTATTATATGTTGTGAAATGTTTTTTCTGGCACATTTTTTCTAGGACCATGTGCTTTTCAAAAGCCATGTAAGAAATTTACTAAAAGCCCAAACATGAGAATTTATTGTACCTAATAAGAAAATTTTATAATGTACATTAATTTTATATTCATACAGTACATTATATATTTATTGTAAGTGATATAAAAAATATGTATAATGAAATAATTATATCTGATTGCATGAAAAATTTTTTTCATCTAATTATATAATGAGTGGTTTAAGGCTGTTCAAATTTTAACCTTGTAAGGTCAATTAGTTAACAATACTGGGTTTATTACAGTTTGATTATATAGGACACTAGATGCTTATCTTTTCACATAATGTACATTCTTTGAACTAACCCAGTACTGAGCAGTGAAAAGGAGTTTTTTTTTTGCTGAGGAAACAAGGGCTTTGAACCCGCATGGCCAACCATCCTTAGGCCTAATTGTCTGGCGTTTCAAACCATTTGACTATGTCCCAAATTCGGTTTTTTGTTTTCATCAGTTTCTTGATGAAATTTAAATAGGAACATTTTAGTGTCTTGTAATTTGCCAAGGGAGCTGGAACATTACCATTTTACATTTTATTTTGTTTATGGTCATTGATTTTGTCTCCCACCATTGATTCTTAGTAGTTGGTCATTTGCAGAGAAATTGATAATCCAGGAAAGCTTGTTAGATTGTCCTACCACCATCATGATATGACCAAAAATATGTTAAAATTGGAGCAAACACTTAACAATTTTTAAACTCTAACCAACCTAAAAATAATAATAGCAAGCAACAATAGTTAGATATTAAATTTTGTTTTTGTCTTGAATTCCTGTCAGAGAAATAGCCCTTCCATACATATTTCTTTGAACAAATTGTGACGTTTTGTTACAACAGTACTGATTAATTAATACAAATTTAATTGTCATGAAATGATTATTTATTAAACATTGGAATATTAATATCTATGAATCATAAAGGAATGTATATTAAATATTGAAATTCTGAAATACATGTATATATGAGTGGTTTATTACCTGCTAGCTAAATCCAAAATAGTTTGCTAACATAATTATTGACTTTTCTTAACATTTCTAGATTTTGATTTCATCACTTTTTATAATGTATGAGAATTTAATTATCATTTTTATTTATTTTTTAGTCTTGAATCAATAATTAACATTATTTTTTATTAAGAACTGTACATGTTTAAGTGTTTTATGTCTATAGTACATTGTTACTTCTGTTGAAGAACATCTTTGTACTCATTTACTATCATGTAAAATAAAATCTAAGACTGATTTAGGATGCAGCTTTGTAGGTTTTTGTTGTAGACTATAATTGAATGTCCTTACATAGAAAGGAGAACCAAAATAAAACTCTAAAAAAAAACAATACACTTAAAAAAGACATGTCACATTGAAGGTTTTGTGATCACCACCATATAATGACATCTACAAATGTTTTATGAATTCAAAATTTCACCATGTCCTGTTTAATGTTATATTCTGCTGAAGTGGGTGCTTGGGGGCGTGGACGTTAGCCTGCATTGACCCTTTGTGAACACTAGCTCAATCAAACTGAGCCTGCAACATTTTCCATTCTGGTGTAGGAATTGCCTTTTTCTCTATTTCACAAAGTTGTACACTTAATGGAGAAAGTGTTTAGTGTAGATGTATAAATGATATTATGACTGATTTTGAGGGTTAATTTGATCAAGTCCCTGATCATGTATATAGCTGAATGTTTAGTTACTGACTTTGAATGTTTATAAGACTCGAGATAACTATCTTGAATGTATTAACATATTTTTTGTATGGCTGAAGAGAAAAGTGCATGTTTTCTTCTGCATCTCTAAATATAATTGTATGGTCAAGGCTTTTAAAATCACTTGGATTAGGTGTTGGTAAAGTGGAGTATTTTTTTTGTTTTGTGTGCTTTTTTGCAGAGTTCAAATTTGATCTAAAATAAAAAAATATGATCACTGGTTTACAACTTGACAACTAGATTTTGATTTAGAAAATTTTATATCTTAAAATGTTTTAATGGATACATCCAACAGAAAACTAAACTGATAAGACAGGGAGAGGGGTCAATTATAAGGCCTTTTTAAGCCACATACGTAATGTGGGTGAACTTAGGGGTCACTGGGGAATTTTTGCCAAAAAAAATTTTTAAACTAAATTATAAAGCTTCATTCATTTACTTATTCTTCAAATTTTTGGTAGGTACATCTTTTGGGGTCCCTTTAAAACTGGGGGACTAAGGGGGCCTTGGTCAAGTACCAGTGCTTAAAAAAAGCTTTTTAAAAAACAAAAAAAAAACGGCATTTGAAGAAAATTTCAAATTAACTGCAGGAAGACCCATCACCTTTTCAAATTTTCCTTGTTTTTTTTAAACCCTTTTGTTGCATGATTTCATTATTAAATTTGCATGCAAATTGTTCACATTCTTCACGAATTGGAATTGAAAACAATATTTGTTTCAACTTGGTGCATCTTGGACTATATTTATCCAACACTTGTGTTATATAATGTATGTGAATTAACATCAGGAATGTGTTGTGTGTATGTATACTCTCTCTTTTATGTACTTACACTTTATAAAACACCATCTCACATTTATCGTTGCTCCTTCAACAATTCATTCACAATCTCCAATAAAAAAATGTCATTGAATACATCAGAAAAATTAAAACATTTAAAGTCAAATTTAGTGTAGTCTTATTTATTTTCTAGATGGATTCATTTTGCCAAGTTTAGTTGACATGCAGTGATTTCGTTGTGAATATACAATTATTTTACAGTCCATTACAGCTGTTTTACCATTGTACCAAAAGTGGCAACTTTACGAGTTAATTTTGTTTGTTTTTATATGTGTGTTAATGGTTATGTAAAGATATATTTTTAATTTTTTTTGTTTACAGGTAAAGAGGTTAGCCATGATTGAATTTATCTGAATACATTTTTAATACCGTGCATGGACGCCAAAAGCCCCCCCCCCCCTAAAAAAATTTCTTCTAAACTTTCCCAAAGTTTTTTTGAAAATTACAAGACTTCGGTCGTCTCCAGGATTATCACATAATGGACAAATGAACCCAAAAATTGAATGGTTAGAAAGGTAAGGGTTTAAATTTTTAAATATATTTTATCATTGATAATTCCTCTTTAGTTTTTACCATAATATTGGAAGTATAGTTTACCCTTACACATGTGTGAATGTGCTACTTGAAACAATTAAAAATGTTTTCTGCTTAAGGAGGCAATTACTTTGTTTTGAATAAAATATGTAAAGGGATGGATAACTTGGAAGGTCCTGAGTTTAACAGGCGCCCTTTTTTGTGCTGCCCATTTATTTTTCCAAAACTTTTTAATAGATTACTGGCCCCTTATTTAATTACAATTTAAAAAAACATTTGCAATGTTTAAAAATCTTTTCCCCTGGGGTTTTCTTTAAAAATTTTTTATTCAGAAAAATCTTGGGGATGAGTATTTTTTTTTATTTTTAAAATAAGTTAATAAAAGTTTTTTTAAAATATTCTGTTATATATCTATTTCAGTCTGCCCAGTCAGTGTTGTTTGCCCTGTTTAACTTAAATCCACCAGAATTTTCCATGATGTTGTCTGGCTTACCAAAAGCATTCCAGGTATGATATTTTTCTGTTCATATATTATAGTTACATTCAGTACACTTGCCAATTTAAAAAAGGAAAACATTCAATTTGTTATCCATGATTAATTGGTTTGATTCTTGGGTGAAGCTAAATTTCTCCATGACAATCTTGGACATTTTGTTGAATGGTAATTAAATTTTGTCAGACTAACTCACCACTGATTCAGAAATCCTGTTGGATTACTAGTTGATCAATGGTCAACATGACACCACATGTATTAAAGGTGTTCCATTTTCTTCAGCAAGCAATTTTAATGTCCTCAAAATATTTTTTCATAATATCTTCATTAAATCATGTGACCCTTGCTCAATATAATTTAGGGACCACAGTAAATAGTTTAAAGTAGTTGATCTGGAAAAAAACATCATGTTTCACATAATCTCCCTATTAAACAGAAAGAGCAATATAGCATATTACTGCATGATAAATGCATGGCAAAAAAGGAATGTTTTAATATATTATATTCTATATGATGTCGTCAATAAATCAAATGTCAGGAAAATTCTTCGAAGGTCACTGTAGTTCAACATGTTTATGAATTCTTTTTTTTTTTATAAACATGTTAGAATGCAAATATATATTAATTTTTCTGACATATAATAATGCATAGTTCATAGTTCAAATACTTTGTTATTTATCACTCAGACCTACTGACCTATTTGATTTTACACAAAAAATGTATCTGCACACTTGAATTTGTTTGAATCAATCATTTTTCTTCAAAAAACACATTAAAAAATGATACCTATTTTCTTAAGAAAAATGTTAATTACTAAATGAGAAAAGATTAGTTTATTGGAAACTAAAGAGCACTGTTTGTAATGTATGGAGAGCTATATTACTTTTTCCTGGACTATAAAAGCAAGTTTACCATGACTTAAATGATAAATTACATGCTGGGAAAGCATCAAAGTTTCCATTTTGTACAATCATTGTCCTCATTTTGTTTACAGGATGGTGCAACTAAGATTCTCCAGCATCATTTGAAAGGTGCCCATGAACCAGAAGTGCTCACACCTAGAAATACTGCCAGTCCACAGACACATCAGAACAGGAGTAGGCCTTCTTCTAGGTAAAAACATTTTTATTACCTTGACCTCAATATGTTATATACAAAGATTCATCCTCAAAATGTACGGTCAAAATGGTTCAGGAATTGTAAATCAAATTTTATTCTTTTGGGGTAAAAATAAATCAAACTTTATTTTAAAATGATTCAGAAATCCAACAAGAAGCATAAATCCACCTTTATTATTTTTATGCCCCCATTTTGAAAAAAAGGGGGTATATTGCTTTGCACTTGTCGGTCCGTCGGTCCGTCGGTCCGTAGACCAAATGGTTTCCGAGTGATAACTAAAGAACCCTTAGGCCTAGGAACTTCAAACTTGGTATGGTGATTGGTCATGACCAGTAGATGACCCCTATTGATTTTGGGGTCAAGGGGTCAAAGGTCAAGGTCACAATGACCTTGAAAGCAAAAACGGTTTCCGATCAATAACTAAAGAACCTTAAGGCTAGGAACTTCAAACTTGGTATGGTGATTGGTCATGACCAGTAGATGACCCCTATTGATTTTGGGGTCAAGGGGTCAAAGGTCAAGGTCACATTGACCTTGAAAGCAAAAACGGTTTCCGATCAATAACTAAAGAACCTTAAGGCCTAGGAACTTCAAACTTGGTAATGGTGAATTGGTCATGACCAGTAGATGACCCCTATTGGATTTTTTTGGGGTCAAGGGGTCAAAGGTCAAGGTCACATTGACCTTGAAAGTAAAAACGGTTTCCGATCAATAACTTAAAGAACCTTAAGGCCTAGGAACTTCAAACTTGGTATGGTGATTGGTCATGACCAGTAGATGACCCTATTGATTTTGGGGTCAAGGGTCAAAGGTCAAGGTCACATTGACCTTGAAAGCAAAAACGGTTTCCGATCAATAACTAAAGAACCTTAAGGCCTAGGAACTTCAAACTTGGTATGGGTGATTGGTCATGACCAGTTGATGACCCCTATTGATTTTTTGGGGTCAAGGGGTCAAAGGTCAAGGTCACATTGACCTTGAAAGCAAAAACGGTTTCCGATCAATAACTAAAGAACCTTAAGGCCTAGGAACTTCAAACTTGGTATGGTGATTGGTCTTGACCAGTAGATGACCCCTATTGATTTTGGGGTCAAGGGGTCAAAGGTCAAGGTCACATTGACCTTGTAAGCCAAAACGGTTTCCGATCAATAACTAAAGAACCTTAAGGCCTAGGAACTTCAAACTTGGTATGGTGATTGGTCATGATCAGTAGATGACCCCTATAGATTTTGGGGTCAAGGGGTCAAAGGTCAAGGTCACATTGACATTGTAGGTAAAAACGGTTTCCAATCAATACCTAAAGAACCTTAAGGCTTAGGAACATCAAACTTGGTATGGTGATTGGTCATGATCAGTAGATGACCCCTATTAATTTTTGGGGTCAAGGGTCAAAGGTCAAGGTCACATTGACCTTGTAGGTAAAAACGGTTTCCGATCAATAACTAAAGAACCTTAAGGCCTAGGAACTTCAAACTTGGTATTGTGATTTGGTCATGATCAGTAGATGACCCGTATATATTTTGGGTCAAGGGGTCAAAGGTCAAGGTCACATTGACCTTTTAATTAAAAAACGGTTTCTGATCAATAACAAAAGAACCCTTAGGCCTAGGAACTTCAAACTTGGTATGGTGATTGGTCATGATCAGTAGATGACCCTATTGATTTTGGGGTCAAGGGGTCAAAGGTCAAGGTCACATTGACCCTTGTAGGTAAAAACGGTTTCCAATCAATTACTAAAGAACCTTTAAGGCCTAGGAACTTCAAAACTTGGTATGGTGATTGGTCATGATCAGTAGATGACCCGTATAGATTTTGGGGTCAAGGGGTCAAAGGTCAGAACACATTGACCTTTTAATTAAAAACGGTTTCTGATCAATAACAAAAGAACCCTTAGGCCTAGGAACTTCAAACTTGGTATGGTGATTGGTTATGACCAATCAGATGACCCCTATTGATTTTGGCGTTAAGGGGTCAAAGGTCAAGGTCACATTGACCTTGTAGGTAAAAACGGTTTCCGATCAATAATGAAAGAACCCTTAGGCTAGGGACTTCAAACTTGAGATGGTGATTGGTCATGATCAGTAGATGACCCCTATTGATTTTGGGGTCTAGGGGTCAAAGGTCAAGGTCACATGACCTCTTAGGTAAAAAACGGTTTCCGATCAATAACTAAAGAACGCTTAGGCCTAGGAACTTCAAACTTGGTATGGTGATTTGTCATGACCAGCAGATGACCCCTATTGATTTTGGGGTTAAGGGGTTAAAGGGCAAGGTCACATTGACCTTGTACGTAAAAATGCTTTCCGATCAATAACTTAAGAACCCTTATGCCTAGGAACTTCAAACTTGGTATGGTGATTGGTCATGACCAGCAGATGACCTATTGATTTTGGGGTCAAGGGGTCAAAGGTCAAGGTCACATTGACCTTGTAGGTAAAAACGGTTTCCGATCAATTAACTAAAAACGCTTAGGCCTAGGAACTTCAAACTTTGTGTGATGATTGGGCATGACCAGCAGATGACCCCTATTGAGTTTTAGGTGAAGGGGTCAAAGTTCAAGGTGACATTGACCTTTTAAGTAAAAACGGTTTCTGATCAATAATTCAAGAACGCTTAGGCCTAGGAACTTCAAACTTGGTATGGTGATTTGTCATGACCAGCAGATGACCCCTATTGTTTTTGGGGTCAAAGGTCAAGGTCACATTGACCTTGTATGTTAAAACGGTTTCCGATAAATAATATGAGAACCCTTAGGCCTAAGAACTTCAAACTTGGCATGGTGATTGGTCATGACCAGCAGATGACCCTATTGATTTTGGGGTCAAGGGGTCAAAGGTCAAGGTCACATTGACCTTGTAGGTAAAAACGGTTTCTGATCAATTTACTAAAAACGCCTAGGCCTAGGAACTTCAAACTTTGTTTGATGATTGGTCGTGACCAGCAGATGACCCCTATTGAGTTTTGGGTCAAGGGGTCAAAGGTCAAGGTCATGACCAGTAGATACTTTATAACCCTTATTAATTGTTTGATCACTGGGTCAGAAGTCATGCATAATAACCTAATCACATGACTAATTGGCTGCTGATAGGGGGCATACATGTTTTACAAACATATCTTGTTTGGTCAGCTTTTACTTGATGGACCTTACTTTTTAGTACAACTCTTCTGTTTGGTATTACCAGCCAGCCTGTACCACTAGTATATAGTATTAGTTATAAAGATTTTAATCATTATCAATTATCCTTTTCTCTTGTTTTATAGGGGACCGTATAGCAGAGATGAAGCTGACACTGAAAATATGAACCCTGAGGATATATATAACTCAATAAAGAAAACATCAGCTGACATTCAAAATCTCAGTTTTAATAGTAAACTTGATCAATTTGACGATGTGAAAAAGCGTAAAGACTTTACGTCACAAGATAGTGGTATTCAGGATTTACGGAATGATAGCCCGGATGCAGGAGACTCTAGAAAAACACAATATAACCCATCACATTATTCTGATGAGGTAAGATATAGTAAAAAATCAGAAAAAATAAATCAAAGTACAGTCAAAATGTCCTTTACTAGAGGGGCTTTAAATTTTTTATAATGGCCTATGTGAACAGGTGGTTTAACCAAAAGGGTCATTTCAAGCACTGTTACAATAAAAACAGGAGGAAGGTAAAATTTTGAACTAGATCATTGCTAAGTACATATCAAACCAAGATACTGAAATAAAGGAATAATGATTGTAAATTTCCAATTAAACGTAATATGGCATCACTTATCCTACTAAAATAGCTATACATAGATCAACTGGGATACTAAAAACAAAAAGAATATACTCGGACAAAATGAAAATTGTATTTTAGTCCTAACCTTAGCCCGATTTAAGTGAAAAGTGTTGCAACGCTTTTCAATTTTGGGTTGTATAATAATTCTGGTATACAGCGTGACCAAATGATCTGAAATTTTGCACACAAGTTATAAAATGGAACATTAATCTTGAAAAAAAAGTTTCAGTCCTGTTGAAAAATTATTTCCAGTCCCGTCATGTCAAAAAACCTGAGTGGAGTCCCTTTAATTTAAACATTCTAAAAAAAATGCGGAATTCAGTCGGGACAAATCATCTTTACAAAATAAGGAGGTTGAAGCTTTAGTTAAAAATTTAATTGTATAATATTAATTAAGTATTGTGACAGAGTTGGTGTATATTGTTTTAATTGTTTTTTTAGAGTACTATAAATGGATATAACCGGAGTAATCAAGCAGAGGCCGTGTTCTATGCTGAAAATGACACATCATTCAATGAAGGTTTGTACTTTATTATATACCGTTATCATGTATGTGTGTGCTTGACATTGGGACTATGATGTTTGTTTGTCCTTGCTTTTAAAAGTATAAGTATTTGTTTATTTGTTCTTCAGTGTTGCAGATAATTTGATATTTTTCTTCATTGATTTTAGCATCTATTAAAAATGTATCACATTTTATATGTATATGGACGTCATTCAATATTAGATCATTTAAAAGGCTTGAATGTCAGTCTGTTATTGATCTTTGATAAGGTTTCATTGTGTACTTCCTTGCATTTAGATAGCTAATAAGATATTCTGAAATGAAGAACAAGGACCGTTCAGCTGTTACTAGATTAGCCTTTCTTCTTCAACTAGTACTCTTCGCATGCCTACAGATAAACCAAAATATTTTATGAAAATCAAAAAAAGATTTAATAGAAGTTAAAGATTCAAATTAAAGTAATAATTTATATGTTATGTGTTATTAATGTCTGATTTTGTGGCATTTGTAACCTTATTTCTACTGTGTAAAGCGGTACAGTACTGCAAGTGCTATTTTTGCATATTTTGACATCATTTTGTTAATTTATTTGGATTATAAGTTCCATTTGCAACATGTAAATAACTTTCTCTGTTCACTACACAATATTTAACTTGTTTAATATTTAAAAAAAATTGTAAAAATTAGCATGAATCTGGAGGTATTCTGCTTTAAACTAGCAGTATTATAATTTGGCCATGCAGTCAGACTATACTCTTTACTATTGAAATTCATAAAATGAGCCAAAGATAGTTTCACATGCAAGTAAAGGCTGATAAGATTAAGTTTGATGGCCTATCAATTTCAATAATTAGATCATGATAATTGACAGTTCTAAAATGTTGAGGAAGAGTAAAATGTAATAGTGACTTCTGGGTATCTGTTTCTTCATTCATTGTAGTTTCTTTCGGGCAGATTATAATACATGTGTATTTGAAATACTGGAATATGTACTTAATGTGGGACAACTATACTATAATTGATTGATTACCCATCACCTTACCATCCATGCCATGCTCATATTTATATCCATTTCTACTGCCATATAAGTACTTCTTTCTGCTGGCCTAATATTCCACCATTTATGTTGAAACAAGGAATCTTTTTTTTTGTTGCATACTTTATTTCTGTGGTATGTAAACTTACATTGATGGGATTGGCATTTGCAGTTCTACGTGCATTGTTTCATTACGTCATATTTTTTGGTAATTTATACTTACATATATTTGAAATGTTCATTGACATCTTGTTGTAAACTGATGACCAAATATGGTGAATCATCATGGAAGCATTAATTGATCATTAATGCAATAATAAGATTGAAATTCAGTAGAATTAAGTACTTATACTGTAGCTTTCAAGGTCAAGGTTGTACTAGAATGTCAAAATGTATTTAAAAAATAAAAATGAAATGAAAAGTAAATTTGATCTGAAATGTTACTATGACTGTAGTTTTAGTCATTATTGTGTAATTTCTAGCTGTATATTGTGTACAGATATATTTATAAAGTGTTATTATTTCAGGAAAAAAGAAAAAGCCAAAAGGTTAATTGGAATGATTAGGGTTATTTATATATTTCCAGCTTTTATGTTGTGGCTGAAGACCCAGACTTGTTTACTAACAATTCTTTATTTAGTTTCAGCTGAAATCTTGATTATTTTGTTTGCTTACTACTATATACATGTATGGTTGTCTGTTTTTCAAAGTGCTATTGTTATTGGAAATAAGTAAAATCAGTAGATAAAAGGGAAACCTGGATATAGTGACAATTTGACAAGATTGCTCTTTGTAAAACTTGTTTATTTGTTTTAGCAGAAAAATTAACTTCTTGGCCAAATTGACTCACAGTTTGGGGAATATAGATATTTACCAAATGTTAGAATAGCAATAGTTACATATTACAAGATAAAGACCTGATTTAGAATAATGATAAGCAAATAGCAAAATAGCAAAAAAAAAAAAGTTTCAAATTTTGTTTTGATGTACACTGCCATCACATTATAAGGCTAACCTCACTGTAATGCTCCAGGGTTGCATTTTTCATCAATCAGATTTAAATATACATGTGTATGTATAAGTGGCATAAAGAAAGATATGTGATTCTACCTAGTAACCTGTTCATATCTGAATTAATAAAGGGAGAGGCACCAGTGTCTTTTTCTGGTAACATAAAATCCAAAGTACTAAGGGAAGGGAAAAACAATATGATACAAAAAGATTTAAAGAAATTTTATCACCAAATGCAAGATTTATCTTATCATTTATTTCTTGAAACAAGAAACAAGCTTTTTCAAAGGGCAGCAGAAAGTTATACACAAAACATGATGGAAAAAAACAAAACTCAATTCTTCATTTTGTTAATACTATTTTGACAATGTTTGATAAATGAAATATGAAAAAAATAATTAGTTTTAATCAACTGAATTTATAAAATTTGTATTTTTCTCATTGATTTGCCATCTAGATCCATTCAGAACTATTCTTGGCTTGAAGTTAGACAAGGGTTGGTATATGAATTATCTACCTTAAGATATACAGTATTGATTGAAGCCTTTTGTATGGTCACACTTTGTTGTTGTCGTTGATTTTTTGCCATCACATTTTAACTGCTGATTTTGATTCTATGATTTAAGCTTAGACAAGTCTTTATAGTCACCATATTTAAAGACTTGATAAAGTTCATACTTCATGCCCCTCACCACTATAGGTTGGAATCCTGAAATCCGAAAGAGACTGTAATAATATTTATCCTGCCAGAGACTTTGGATCCTTGGAGTGAGGAAGCTATCTAGCTAGCTTACAGAAAGTCGTTGGTTCTACTCAGGAGTCTGTTTGTGCCTGAAATAATGCATGGAGGGGCACCTGAACAATCCTTCACCAGTTAAGCTGGAAAGTCACCAAAAGTATGACCCTTAACTTCGAAAAGCATAACCAAAAAAGAAAAGATGATGCGGTCAAGTTTTCTAGAATATATCTAGCCCAGATTCCATACTTTTTACATTGTAACAGATTGTCATTGAATTTTGGTAACTTTGTATTAGTATTATAATTACATGGCCTATTTTCATACTGGAACTACATTTTGAATTAGTATCAGCCTACTATGATTGTTTTAATTAATAACCATCAGTTTCACTTTTAATTTTGCTTTTAATAGTGCCATCAAAGTAATTTAAGGGACGGGGGAGAAATTAGCATAAAAATATAAATAATGACTAGATGTAGGGAAACTTTGTGTGTGACAATGTTTGCTTTATTTATAAAGGCTTCATGATGTACTGTAACTGAATCAGACAACACTTCCTGTTATTTTTGTTGAATAATTCCAGCATGATCTTGTTGTTCTAAACATGTTCTTACTGCATTCACATGTTTTAATAATTGTGTTTGAAAAATAGTATTTTTTACCCATACAATTCATTACCTACTGAATTTCCATTGATTCTTTGTAGCTGAAATCAAAATTCTCCTTTTTCATAATTTTCAAGCTTATTTTATTTTATATTTCAAACACTGATTAATATTTGAATTTATTGGTTAAGAGTGGTACATCTGTTGTAAGTTTGAGGAATTTTGTCTGATTATTTTGTTTTCTGATAAAAATGTATATCAATAATGGTGAAGTGAACAATGACTTGTATTTTACTGCATTTGGTCATGAAGATTGGGAAAATGACAAAATTTCTGGAAATTTATGTAAACATACAATGGATGTATTACTTCTTATGTACACACCATTTGCTTATAATATTTCTTGAAAATTTGTAATTATACCCCCAAAAACGAAGTTTGGGGGGGGTATATAGGAGTCACCCGGTGGTCGGTCGGTCGGTCGGTCCAGACGTCCGTTGCATTTTCCTTGTCCGGAGCATAACTTGAAAACTAATGGTTGGAATTCAATATAACTACATACAATGGTCAAGCACATTGAGAGGAAGTGCAGTGCATAAGAACCATAACTCTATCTTGACTAATTACAGAGTTATTGCCCTTTGTTACTTTTCCTTGTCCGGGGCGTAACTTGAAAACTACTGGTTGGAATTCAAAACAACTTCATACAATTGTCAAACACAATAAGGGGAAGTGCAGTGCACAAGAACCATAACTCTATCTAAAGTAATTACAGAGTTATTGCCCTTTGTTGCTTTTCCATTTGCTTTTTTTTTTTGTCCGTTGCATTTTCCTTGTCCAGAGCATAACTTGAAGACTAATGGTTGGAATTCAATATAACTACATACAATGGTCAAGCACATTGAGAGGAAGTGCAGTGGGTAAGAAACATAACTCTATCTTGACTAATTACAGAGTTATTGCCCTTTGTTACTTTTCCTTGTCCATGGCATAACTTGAAAACTACTGTTTGGAATTCAAAACAACTTCATACAATTGTCAAACACAATAAGGGGAAGTGCAGTGCACAAGAACCATAACTCTATCTAAAGTAATTACAGAGTTATTGCCCTTTGTTACTTTTCCATTGCTTTCTTTTGTCCGGACCATAACTTGAAGACTAATTGTTGCAATTCATTATAACTTCATACAATGGTCCAGCACATTGAGAGGAAGTGCAGTGCACAAGAACCATAACTCCATTTTGACTTATTACAGAGTTACTGCCCTTTGTTTCTTTTCCTTGTCCAGAGCATGACTTTAAAACTACTGGTTGGAATTCATTATAACTACATACAATGGCCAAGCACAATAAGGGGAAGTGCAGTGCATAAGAACCATAACTCTATCTAAAGTATTACAGAGTTATTGCCCTTTATTACTTTTCCATTGCTTTCTTTTGTCCGGACCATAACTTGAAGACTTATTGTTGGAATTCATTATAACTTCATACAATGGTCAAGCACATTGAGAGGAAGTGCAGTGCATAAGAACCATAACTCCATCTTGACTAATTACAGAGTTACTGCCCTTTGTTACTTTTCCTTGTCCAGAGCATGACTTGAAAACTACTGGTTGGCATTCAAAACAACTTCATACAATGGTCAAGCACAATAAGGGGAAGTGCAGTGCACAAGAACCATAACTCCATCTTGACTAATTACAGAGTTATTGCCCTTTGTTACTTTTCCTGGTCCAGAGCATAACTTGAAAACTACTGTTTGGAATTCAGTACAACTTCATACAGTTGTCAAGGACATTAAAAGGAAGTGCAGTGCACAAGAGCCATAACTCCATTTTGACAAAATACAGAGTTACTGCCCTTTGATACTTTTCCTTGTCCGGAGCATAACTTAAAACGTACTGGTTGGAATTCAAAACAACTTCATACAATGGTCAAGCACAATAAGAGGAAGTGCAGTGCACAAGAACTATAACTCTATCTTCAGTATTTATAGAGTTATTGCCCTTTGTTCTTTTTCTTTGTCTTTCTGGACTTATTACAGAGTAATTCAATTAAACTTCATCAATGGCCAACCACATTGAAAGGAAATGCAACATACATGAACCACAAATATCTTTAATTGCCCACAACCATAACTCTATGTTTCAATTCTATTACAAGGTATTCTGTTACTAGTAACATCCCCATTTCCGAAGCAGACTTGTGGGGGTATTAATCACATTTAGTGATAGTTCTAGTTTTTTCTTGAAACATTTTAAAAAGATAGATTTAACAAAGCAATTTCAGCAAATGTTAAACGTCACAAATGGCAGTGTTTATAAGTTAAAATTGTCATAGTTTTTAGAATATTTAATTTTCGCAATGTTCACAAATTTTAAATTAATTCAATTAACTAAATAGTGTTTAAGCATGCTTACAACACTGCCAAAAAACACAAATGACTTTTTTTTAGACAATACAGTCATATTAAAAAAATACAGTCATATTTTACTCTAGCCGTGTTTACAGATTGACAATTTCATAAATTTAAACAGTTTCCAAAACAAATATATAAGAGAACAAAAAAAGGAGAAAAGCTTTTCATGCACCAAAATGAAAAAAAAAATGTAGTTATATCACCGTCTATCCATATATTTTGTCTTTCCATCCTTCCATCTGTCCGTGTTTTTGTCTGTCTGTATGTACATATATTTTTGGACAGTATTTTTACATCTATCTGTAAGAGAAATGAGAATGGGGGAAGGGAGACAAATCATGTTTATACAATAATTGCCATTGATTTTTGATATACAAGTTAGCAATTTTATACCTTACATAATTGTTTTTTCTTTAATAAATGTACGTTCCAGTGGTCATATAACTGATATAATTTTCAGGAAGGTAGTAGATTTTGCAAAGTTAGCATTTAGGAGAAACTTGACTGTTATATTTCCATACTTGTAAATTTGTTGAAGCAATTATCAGTTCCTTTTTGCACAGAAAACGCTTCCATACATGGGGTAGATTATTTCAAAGCTAGCATTTTAGGTGAACCAAGGCTGTAAAACCAATTAGATTTCCTCTGACAATTATATTTCCATACTTTTTACATAAATGATGTTTCAGAAATATCATTATTTTCTTCACAGAAATGCTTTCATACATTGTGTTGTTTTTTTTTGTTTTGTTTTTTTTGTTTTTTCTTAAATAATGAGAGAGAAAAGGCCCTATCTGATGGTGCTTTACACCTAGAAATATAAAAGAACCATCCTGGAATGAATGTTTCCATTACACAAGAGCTAAAGTTAGAGACAGTCCTGGGGATTGAATGGCCCATATATGATAACTACAAATTTATGTCACACAAAACTAAACACATGATGATAATTGTGACAGCAAGGGTTATAAGTATGACTCCTAAGTTAATATTGAATGTGATTTCCGTCATTAACACAGCATGCCCGTGGCAAAATGTCTGGTCAAATGCATGATGTTCTGGTTTTTATTAACCCAAAATAACCTTAAATTACAATTGTTTTTTTTACATAGACAAACATTGAAGTACAAGAGAAATTACATTTGTCTTTATATAAGCTATACAGGCTGTTTTTGTTCAAGTTTTGATTGTTTTTGAAAATAAACATTTTTGTTTAAAGTCAGTTACTAAAGCACAGTTGGAAATTTCTGTATTATTGTTGACAAATTGTTTATGCAGTTATTTTTTTAAATATTATATGATGTGTGCCAGTTTGAAGTAAAGTATTTATTTAAAGTCAGTAAAATGTTAGATATTTAAAAGGTCAAAATCAAGTAAAATGTTAGATATTTAAAAGGTCAAAATCAAGCTACAATGTACATATTCCCTTAAATTAGCACCTTGTATCCAATATTTAAGATCGTGATGTCAAACTGGTACTCTTTTACATTTATGGCATTTATCATTGTATCATATTTGAAGAAAGTTTTATAACAAATTCACAATTAAATTTCACATTTTAGAACAATCATTTTAAGTATTTTAAGTAAATTTGAAAAACATACAAGAATTCACCAGACTAATACAATTTTTTTTATGATTTAAAGATTATTTTATCTACCATTCTTTTATCTTTTTTTAAATAAAAAATGAGTGTCAATTTATTCAAAGTAATAATGATAGAATCAACAAATGTTTATTTAAATTTTGATTTATATAAATACAATGTGATATTATTCAATAGCATTTAGTTTATCAGAACAAGTATATATAGTGACTGATAATAATTATATCTAACATATTTAACCTAGTATTTTATTGAGTTTAAACAAGAAATGAATGGAATTTTATTGGTTCTGTATTTTCAGGATCATTAGACCAGGAGGAGATGATCAGTGAAATCCTCAAAGAGCTCTCCAATCATAATGAAAGGTACATTGACCCAATTTTAACTCTAACTCTCCTGACAGACAAGCCAGAAATTGATAGTCAGCCTTTAACTTAATAATACCCTCTGTTTATCACCGTCCTTCAATACCCTATTGTGCATTAATCTCTTAATATTGACTAATGTTCATCATTGTAAGTTGGATTTTATTTTAGACCTAACATTAGCAGAACTGTTTAAACTAAGTAGCTTTACTCATCAAGATTAAGTAGCTTTACTCATCAAGGTATTGAATTGGTAACAGTTATTGTTGTCTGTCTCCCTCTAACTTTTGATGTTTATGTCAAAAAAACTCTTGGTTTTTGCATTGTAGACATTGGTGAAAAGCTTTAAGGCTTAATCTTAAACACATCCCAAAGCACTCTTGTGTACGATAAACAGAAATGCTGAATTTAAGATGTTTAGAATTGTATATTGTAGAACCATAACATATGATAATTCTGTATTTTCTTGTTACAGACATGAGGAGCGTAAGAACACAATGTTGTCTCTGATCAAGATGACGAGGGATGGTATGTTTGAACTGTGGGACGATCATTTCAAGAGTATCCTGCTGATATTGTTAGAGACACTGGGTGACGATGATGTAAGTTCTAAAACATTTATAATATAAACATTGGTTATTATAGAATATTATAAGCCTTGTGATAAAAGTTGCTGACTTCAAGTCTTTTACTTTCTTGTCCTTGATTTGTATGTTTATACATAGTTATAGTCATAGTTTTGCACTGTTTGCTAGTTTGCCGGTACTTTTTGAAAAATTCTTTCTAAAAATGATAAATGTTTTAATGTTGTTGTTTTTTTTTTTTCAGAATTAAAATTGGAAAAGTTCATTTTAGGTTGGAAAACATTCAAATATATCACCGTTTAGAAATGTGAACTTGATCATATTCCAGACTGTAAAAGTTGCTAAGTGATTGACATATTTAAGGAACCATATTCAATCTTATTTTATACATTTGTCACATTGTCTCAAATCTTAACCTTACACATACAACTTTCAGGTGCAAGTTCGGTCATTGGCTCTGAGAGTTTTGCGGGAAATTTTACGAAATCAGTCACGTAGGTTTGAAGAGTACGCGGAACTTACCATGTTAAGAATTCTAGAGGCACATAAAGATCCAGCCAAAGAGGTAAATTTGGAAAATAGAAAAAAAAGTCATCTTCCCTTGATCACTTTACCTGGAACCCTGTATTATTTCTTGTTTTATTGAACTATGAAACAGACAATTTTAACATAGACATTGCATTATTCAAAGCTTACATTAGTCAAAGATGAGTAAGTTCAACCTATACAACCTATACATGGCTGCATATGTTGACATATTTAGAAAATGTTGTTAATACAAATACATGGATAACACAGGGTTTGAGTTTGTGTAATGAAATTGCTCTGCTTTGACTTTTAACAGTGCATTCAAAGTTAAAGCAATTTTGATATCAAAATAATAAACAGCTACCAACAGTTAAGAGACCAGTCAGAGTGCACAGATTTGCAGGTTTGCTTGGCTTTAAAAATGTCTTGTGACGTTAAGAGAGATTTAAAGCAACACTAAAAGATGTTGATTCAAAATTATTGTAAGATAAAGTGGATTGATTTATAGGTCAATTAACACAAGAACAACAAATATTATCAGTTATTAGCACATGAAGTGAGCTTTTTTAGGGAAATGTTACATTTTGTAAAGATAAGTTATTAAATATTTTTTATTACTTCAAAAACCAGGTTGTTAGGGCAGCAGAAGAATGTGCGGCTACCCTTGCTAGCTACACACCACCTATACAGAGTATACGTATACTGATACCTATAGTTAAAGCAGCAGAGTTACCTATGAACCTAGCAGCCATTAAGATGCAGACTAAGGTAGTAGAACAGATGTCAGCAGAAGAGCTTCTATCAGTCTTACCAGAAGCAATGCCAGGACTTCTTAAGGTAAGCTTCAGTTAAATTTTATATAAATAAAGAATAAACTGTCTTTAATTGACATTATGTTCAATTTTCGCTGTCAAGTTGTATTGGAAGCATATTTTAAAACCATTGGTATAAAAAAATGACTAGTATATGACAAATACATTGGTTCTGAAAAAAACAAATTTTGTTAATTGATAAATCATAAAAATACTAATATAGAATGCCTTTAAAATTCTTTTTTGTGAGTTACCATATTATATTTCTGAAGCACTATTTACAGAAATTCGAGTGGTATCAGAGTGGAATATTATAAATTCCTTTTAAGCTATAACAGTTTAATAGCTGTTAGAAATAAGCTTTTAATGACATCATCATCATTTCTCATCTCTACTGTCCCATCTTAACCACTGTATAAAGGCCCTTTTTGACTTATCGTATTGAAACAAAATTCCCTAAATCATTTTCCTTATTGATTATCGTTAATGTATTAAAAGCAAATCTTTGCCCTTATTTACACTCTATATTATCTAGGTAATTGAGAAAGAATCTTTCTCTGTTTTAGCAGGGCTATGATGACAGTGAGAGTAGTGTAAGAAAAGCCAGCGTGTTCTGTCTTGTTGCCGTATACATGGTAGTAGGTGAATCTCTGAGACAGTTTCTCACAGACCTTAATGGTAGTAAGGTAGGTAACTCATTCATTATTGTGTTGAAACAAGTTTATGTAATAAATTTAGTGTTTAGATATTTTATTTTGTTTATTACCTAGAGAGAATTGTGAATGTATTTGTTTCATTTAAACAATGACTACATACTTTCAAATATCTTGTGAAAGACAATATCTATATAGAATTTTTATAAGTTAGGTAAAAATGTTACAAATAGAAAAAGATATAACATTGAGGTGTAAGATTTGCATCAGATATGATAGTTTATATGAAATTTCTAATAAAAGCTGTTTTTGTCATATTTTAGATCAAGTTGTTGAATTTATACATAAAGAGAGCCCAGGCTCAGAAAGAGAGTGGGAAAGTGCTGTCACCTCACAGCTCTGACACATCATGATAAACAGCCAATGAAATGCTAGCTTTTTCTATGATTAACAGTCATTTAAAACACTGTTAGCCAATCATATACAAGAATGTATGGAATGGGCATCTAAACAGCAAAGGCTTTTCATCCAATCAGATTTATGTTAACAACATGAAAATTGAATGTTTTAGGTGAATATATAATATAATTGATAATAATCATAAGAGTAGTAAAAAAGAAACATATAAACTTCATGTGATATGAAATGATGAAAATAAAGTAATTATAGACTAAAATTTGTGAAAATTTAGTGTTTTAAACAATTCATAGAATATGTATGCCTGTAACATACTGAGTAAGCTTATGCTCACAAATTTCCAAAGTTACGGAAATTAAAAAAAAAACACAGACACTTTACATGTGAAATCAGCTTATCTCATCAGATGAGATGTGGACTATTATAGTGTTGAGTTAGAGTGAAATATAAACATGAAAACTATAATTATTATCTAGAAAAAATAAGAAGACATCATTCCATTGTAAATTCTGCTCATTTGTCACTGAACTATTTATCCACCCATCATTAGGCAGGAGTCATAAAATTTCCTGTGTAATAAACTTTGTGAAAAGTGCTTTGCCCTTCAATAGAAAGTGTTCTTTTTTATCCAATGGTAAGCTTTATGAGATGTTTCAGCATTGCACAGAAGAAGTTTGTTTTTAAAATTGTTGTTATATATATATATCACTTAAAAACATACACAAAGCCATTCTGTAGGCATTTTTAAAGCACACTTAAAAGTTGTGCACAAGATACTTTTTATTGGTGTTGAAAAACAGTGACTGAACACTTTCCTTGTTAATGAAGTTTTCTAGAATATTACAAAGCCTGAAATAAAGTGCAGATGTACTATTAAATGTATGTCATAGTGTACATGTGTGGAACATGTTAATCAGAATGAAGTTACAGAGTACTGTTGATACATTCTACTCGGACATCATTTAAACAGAAAAGGTCATTAAATGAGTTCTTTTTGTACACAGTAACTAAATTTAACAAACCTTAATTTGATCCAATAAGGGTAGAAAGAAGGATATTGTTCGTATTTTCTACACGGACATCATTTAAACAGAAAAGGTCATTAAATGAGTTCTTTTTGTACACAGTAACTATACTTAAAGTAACCTTAATTTGATGCAATAAGGGAAAAAACAGTAAGCAACTAACAAAATACTGTTAATTTTTATTTTTACCAAAAACAAAACAAAAACATTTTTTGGATTATCATGACAGTTTGACCTTGTATATTTTCTTTTATCAAAGCATACAGGTCACACTGGTTTTCAGCATCTTTTTCTTTGTTTGAAGGTGGTGTTTTGTTCTACTTACATAAGAATAATCATGGTTAACATAACTACATTATATAATCTTTAGTTAGTTATAAAGTTGATATTTTATTTGTAAAATTTTGAAAACATTTTATTCTGTGAAGAAACTTCCATCTTAAACTTTGGACAGTATTGATGTACAAGATTTGTATAATGCTACTGAATTTGAAATGTCTGTAAAAACGTTTTCCCTATGATTAAGTGGATTAGGTTACTTTCTTCTTGAACATGCCACTTACCTACTCTCAGGATTTTGATTTTTATCTGAGGCAACAGATACACTAAATTAAACAACCCATTTGGCCAAGCATCAATGGTGATATTTTAATATACAGAGTAACAGACTGAAAAATACAACTGAATTTAACCAATGATATGGACTGCCAATCTGTTAATAATGAAAACCCTGTACTCTTGGAGTGAATTCATGTTGAATCATTTAATAAGGAGGTGTTATCCAAGTATGGAAGGCTGTTGGTTCTCTCTGCTGCTTTCTACAGGGAATATGCAGTGATAAATAAAAACTTCCAATTTCACTGCAAACACAACCACAAAACAAACATCTTCATGATTTTGGGGGGGAAATGTTTTGTTAAGATTGACAAATATTAAATTTTTTGCTTTTATATCTTATAGATCACATAAGCTTATTAGCTTTCATTCATCAGTGTCCTACAAAGTTGAAGGGCCCAAATTAAACACATTTTCTTCTTTGCTGTCATTCTGTTACATTGATTGACATACATGTATTTTCTTTATATTGATGGTGACTTGTGTAAAACTGTTAATCCTCTATATTTTGTGTATTTTTACCAAGGTGATATTAGACTAGGATTCTATTTATTTTGTAGCCTCTGACAACCCAATTTATTTTTGTTTTAGTTTTGCACAGGTTAATAAATCTGTTAATTATCTGTTTTAATTTTTGAACTTGTATCTTAGAGTTTATATATATTGTTCAAATATTTGTTTTGTTTCAAAAGACATATGGAAGGATTTACTGATAAAACTTTCCACATGAATGACTGACAATATTTCTGCTGTCAACTCTTTACACACTGACTTCTTTAATGGATTTGTCATATTTTTAAAGAGGTTTTCAAAGTCAAAATACTAACTTTGACATGGTGGACATTGTAATGTTTATTATCACTGATAAATAGTAACAGCACTATTTTATATTTGAGGTGAAATCATATAACCTTTAATTTTGTTGAACCAGAAGGGATTTACCTTTGCCTACAATCTAGAGCCAGGCCAGTCTGCATAATGTGTATGTTTTGACATTGAAAACCCTTATTTTTGTAATGGACTATTCCAAATTCAAAGTAGTGCATATCCAATTCATAAATTCAGCAAGTTCATTTATATAGGAAAGCTTATTAAGTTCTATTAACATCAAAGTAAAATTTGTGTTTATATTGAGGTTCAAAAATGGAGGATGTCACATCATTATAATTTCATTTTGCTGTTTTAGATACAAACAAATGACTTTCTGTATTGCATATGTCTTCACATTTGTTGGATAGAAATATGTAGAAGTGGGTCCTACAAAATTGAATTCAACAAAACGGTTTAAATGTTAAAATCCATGTAAGATGTTCTGATTTATTACTTATATCAACTCAACTGCATTTATTAATAGTCATCTTCCTTTTATATAGTCTAACATTGATCAAAATCATTATCCTGTTATATATATATGTTCAATCTTTTCTTGTTTTTTCGTTACGTTTCGTTCGTAAGAATGTCTTTGAAAAAATGAAGCTTGATTCAATTTGAAATTAACATTGTATGATTACGTTTTCCTGTCTGTAAAATTAAGCATATATCTTATAGGGAACAGAGCAATTGATATTCTTGTAACTTTATCTAGTCGATTATCTAATATATATCCACATACACTTTCAAAAATATGTTTTGTTTGTTTTATAATCGAGAAAATTGTCAGAATATGTAAGCAAAACATAATCTTTTTATTTTACTTCATTCGTTATCTTTCAACTACTAGTAATATTAAATTGTGTCCGAAGTATTTTATGTTACTATATTTAGAATTGTTTCCGTAAACAAGATTCTTGGATTGTGACGGAAGCAGAAGTTAGTCCTAACCAGCATAGGATGCATCTTGTAAGGTTGTGTTGAGTTTATAGTTTCAAGATCTAATTTTATTTGTGCGTGTGTGTACATGACGTTTATACACCCTGTGATAATTTTAGGCATACAGCATGTCATGTGATCAGATTAAAATGCAGTATACCTAAATGACCCCTTAATACAACTGTATGCAAACTGCTTTTAGAAAAATGGAAGAAACATAGGTGGCTCTCTTTTTGTAATTTGTTCGTATTAATTTGAATTATGATAATTTTACTTTTCTGTGTTACATGTTTTGTGGATTTATTTTACTATTGTGAATTCAAGACTGTAGTTATTTAAGTTCAGTTTCTATTCCTTAGAATCAATATTTTGATTATACTTAATGCATGCACATTGTGTTAAAGTTGCCATGAATAAAGGATCAAATACAGTTTCTATAGCAACTGTATCAGAGGAATTTATTTGTGTAATATGGTTGATCAAGTTTCCCTACTATACTTTAACACTACCTTAGTATGAGGAAGAATTTGTGTGCCAAATGAGATGAGATGACTTGATGAGATTTTGTCACAAAATGAAGTAATATTGAGCCGTGTCATGACAAAACCAACATAATGCGTTGCGACCAGCATGGATCCAGACCAGCCTGCGCATCCTCGCAGTCTGGTCAGGATCCATGCTGTTCGCTTACAAACCCTATTACAAGTAGAGAAACTGATAGCGAACAGCATGGATCCTGATCAGACTGCACGGAGGCGCAGGCTGGTGTGGATCCATGCTGGTCGCAAACCCACTTTGTTGGTTTTGTCGTGACGCGGCTCAATTATGAAGTATGTTTTAATGGTGATGAATGTAGTTAATGTGTTAAGTATATTTTAACAGTGGAACGTTTTGATTAAGACACTTTTTATTTGGGAGATGTGAAGTAAAAATGAGTATTGTACTAAATGTTGTTTTTCGATACTGAGATTTTAAGCTTTACCAAAGGTTAAGGTTTATGTGCACTTTTTGATACTTTCAGCATTTTGGTGATATAAGTTGGAAACATTTGAGAAAAAATGGACATATTCAGGGTCTAGCCATTCATCATAATAATTTAGTTTCAGAGTTTTTTTTGATGAATCCTCTAAGATCAGATATGATCGTTTTGTTTGTTATGGGTTATTTTTAGTGGGGAGGGTAGGGGGAGATAAAAAAAATATGCAACAATGCTTTTAACAGTTTCTTAGTGCTAAACAGTGCACAAAAAGTTTAACCATTCTATTCAGTGAAATGTAAATACTATTTATATAGCTCTGTATTATCTATCATTTGAGAAGTTTTAGAATGGTTTACATACGATATTTCTTACAAATTGAGAAAATGAATTTTAAATATGAATGTATGTTACAATGAGTATTGTGTGAGTTTCAGTGGTAAACCTTTGTTTGCCTTTTTGTGTTTAAAGTTATTTTGTGTTAAAACATTTTTTGTATTAACTATGATGTAGTACATAATTTAAGCATGTGTAAACATATAAAAACAGTTAAAAACTTTTAATTGTATTTTTTCTCTTTTATGGCCTTTACAACTTGCCACACATTAATCCCATTTATTGATTTGTTAAGCACCACTATCCAAGAAAAGGGAGAGGTATTGTACTCATCCAGGTGTTCGTTTCAGCGTCACACTTTGGTTAAGTTGCTATCTCCAAAACTACTGAAGGGAAAAGGTTGAAACTTAGCACGCTTATTTCAGAGCATAGTATAAGGATCTAAGGCAATAGATTTTGACAGAATCATGACCCTTTTTCAACTTAGAAAAACTTTAAATTATCCAGGCCCTTGTTTCATTACTATCAAATACTGAGAAAAGTCAAGCACACTGTCCTACATGTCCTACCGACAACTCTTGTTCAGTTCTTGTAGCTGGTTGACCAATGACTTTATATGAACTATCTTTCTATCCCCCTTGTGACCAAGGGATTTGCCTTCATGCATCAGAATTGCAGTCACCGTTTATCCTTGTCGTAAGAAGCGACTAAATGGGTTCGAATAACTGGAGTCTGCATTTCTGAGCTCTAAGCAGGTGAGGTGGTTTTGACCCTTGGTGTTTCTTTAAGTTTGAAACCCGATGTGCAACGTAAAACAAACCTTGTAAATCTGTTTTAAAATTCAATCAAGTTATTAAACACCAATTACACCAATAAATTTAAGTATCATTCTGTAAGAAATGAGGCAAGATTGTGTGTAAGTCTGGTCATAATGATGTAGTAAACGGCTTTCTTAACAAAGACATTTCATATAGTTTCTTTCTTTTATTATACAAAAGCAAAGAATGAAAATTTAAACAAGTAGGCAGAATTTTTTGTCAACTTTGCATGATTTAGGAAAATTATAATTGGAACCTTTTTAAAGGCGTGTTTTAAAATTATCTGCTCTAAATGGAGTTTTTACACTTAATTGGCAGAAGACATGCATTTATTTCATAAATTTGTTTTAATTTAATCATGATTGTTTTAAATTCTAAAAGGTTTGATGAAATTCTGTTCACCAGTTTTAAATTTGATTCTTTGTCTATGTGGAAATTGTAGAAACTTACACAAAATGTTAAAGTTAATATACAAGTACATAAATAATTAGCAGTCACGAATGTTATAGCGTCATCAAAATTAAAGTCATTTTCATAATGTACTCTGCAATCAATTTGTGTTTCGACCATGACATACTTTAGACGCAGAAATGTCATAATTATCAGCTAAAATGACGGGATAATGTAGTGCTAATAAAACAATTTATTTCTTCAATATGATCATGTAAATTGGCTTTTAGGATGAACGACCAGCTCAATCAAATATTTTGTGTATCTCATTGAAATAAGCAAGGCCACGATTGTCCTTAGAAGACAACAAAAATAACAAAATAACTACCCTGTCGTAGAAGTGCTTTATCCCATGACTTAAGTTTTCATTGCCAATCAGATGTGTCAGTGGTTTTATTCCTGTAGAAATTTGATATGTGCAGAGCGCTTATTTGACCATAATTACTGAAAAATATAAAAAAAAACAATGATTTCGTAAAAAAAGTATCCAAATAATCATGTGTCTGCTGTCCCTTAGTCTTTAAGCAGTTGACGCTTTCTGTATTTTTAGGGCTGTTCATTCATGATATCTATCATGGTGGTCGTGCATATATCGATTCCTTCCAGGGCTCTTCAGCTTTTACAATGCTACAGCGCATCAGTTAAACGAGGGACATATTTTAATTAGTGGCAACAACTCAATGTAACCATGATTTGCACGTGAAAGTACATGTATAATATACTGTTGGAAAGATTGATTTTTTTAACCAACAGTCTATTTTCGCACGATTTGCACGTGTAATAAAATTTCAGCTTGTCATTTAAATACATGGTGTTTTGTAAACTGGTTGTAGAAATGGCTGAGTTGCTTTGTGATTTGAGAGAGGAGCAAAGAGCTTATTGCAAAGTTAATGGGTTTTTGGGTAAATGCACGTCAGAAATAAAAACGGAGCTAGATTTTGTTTATGGAGAAAACGCCTATGTTCAAAGATCGAGACCCTAAACGCCTGAGAGAAATTGTCACAGGGCATGATACATGGCTTTATTTCTATTTTATTTTATTTTATTTTTTGAGCCAGCCAATAAACACAGTAAATGTGGGTAAGTGAAAACAACGATCGCCCAGTTTTTGATCGACGTAGCACGAGCGTTAAGAATTATGTACGCCAGATTCGAAATCCATAGTGCCATCAAATACCCCTCTCTACCGGTGTATAAACAGTTCACACAAAGAACAGTTAAACAATGCTTTGTCGGAATGGATTCTGAGGCTGAAAAAGTGTGTAGATGTCTATGGTGAATATTTTGAAGGACTCTACTAATAATTTTTCACAAGTAAGACTTATTTTCAAAAACTACCGCTGCTACTAATTTAATATGTCCCTAGTACAAGCAAACATAAAATGGCTGATTCTTCTTTGTGTTATATTGAGGTGAATAACACACCCTATGTTTCTTTCAATGCGTTACGAACGTCATTATCATTCATATATAAATTTATTACATTTGAAATGGTCGACAACATAGTTATACACAAATGATACTGTTAAAATGGTGAATTATTTCCATAACAACAAAAAAGTTACGGCTGTTCATCTTGTCTCTATCGTTTGAAGACAATCTTCATCTTCTGATACATATGAAAACAAGTAGCCTTTTTATATTCGGGTAAACTCATCTCTGCAGAAAGTGACGAGGTAAAACTCAATGTGTTTTTCTTTGCAAGTTATTCCTACAAACTTTGTTAATTACGCCTCAACAATTGCAGCTATGACAGCCGAAAATGTTAAAGCGTTCTGCTCCGAATTTTGGTTCACCGGCAGTTTTAACTACAAGTTAAAAATAAGATAAACAGAAGCCCACATATTCTATGCTACGATCACTTAGTATAAACTATAAGTATTCCGTTATATATCTTAAAAACTTTCATTTGAAAGTGTTTTTTTTTTCTGTGTGCATTTACTATTTTACCATCGTATTAAAATTAAATATTCTTCACACGGTGCATATCCATATCGGTACCCTCTTTGCGAAATCTGCTGAAACGGTACCCTATTTGCACATGCGCTAAAAACAAACCAGCGATGGATAACAATCCAGTTAAATTTCCATGTAATATGGAAAGAAGAAAACATTTATACCACGGAACACTAGAATGTTTTATTTATGTGCTGATTTGTCATGTGTCCGTTCTTCATGTACTGCAACTTCACAATAAGCTACAAAAAATCGACAAGTCTTGCCTCGTCCATCACCTCGACATACTTTTCGGGCTGCAATGAACCTGTGGCTTGATTATATATGCATCATACATATTTAATATGTTCATTTACATATCATCTTCGGACAAATGACAGTATATTGTCAAAAATAAATGTAAAATATAATAAATAAAATACCCTACTTTCGGTTTTGCAGCGGCACGGGCTACCTCTCTTCATTTGAATTTTTATATCACAGGTACCCTCTCATTTTTTAACACATAGGTACCCTCAAAGCACGACATATGCTTTTATTTGCGTGAATGGTTAAGTATGTAATATTTACATAAAAGTAAGAAACATAACATAATTAACGATAAAAACAAATAAAAGCATATGTCGTGCTTTGAGACATGTTCTTTTAAGAATTTCAACAGGTAGCAATGTTTTGAACATTCAGATTGCCGGACTTTTATTTATTAAAAATCTGAATTCCTAAATTCAAATTTATAATAATAATAATAATAATAATAATAATAATAATAATAATGATAAAAATAATAATAACAACAACAACAACAACAATGATAATAATAATAATATCTTTATTTAGAGAAGATAACATAGTTACACAATAAGACCAATAACCAAGTTTACACAATAAAAGAACATATACTTATTTTCAGGACGGCTTTATTAATTTCTTATTTTGTCCATGGACTTGACTTTTCGATTCTTCTTTTGCGTCTGCTTTGTAACATGAAATTATATGATAATTTGCAAATTATTGCTTGCCTGATCACAATCATCTAATGTCGCAAATGAAAATGCGTTGCCATATCAATTTACGTCTAAGTTCTGGCTTTTATAAACTTTAAAGACACTTCAATTTTTTCCTACTGCCCTTTTTGGAACACAAAAATATGTGTACGTGCGGAATGAAAACAAAACACTCTTTTTATTGTGATATTGTAATTAGCAGTTTTTTTTAGATATGTCATGTAAGATAAGGTCAGACTATCTGTTAATAGATGTACTTTCATTATATCTGAACAAGTCACAAGGTCACTAGGTTAGAGCTTTACATCAAACTTATAAACCATATTTTATTGTGATTTAGCTGAGTGGGAGACGAGTAATTTTTTTGTTCAGAATAACTAGCCCATTACAAATTAGTTAATTACGACTGAATTATTTGTGTTTTCTAAGTTGTTACTTCTAACACTGACACTAATGGTAAAGAATTTATTCTTTCTAGAATGGGAAACAGTCTAAACATCACAGGCAGAAAAAGTTTTCGTAACATATCTATTTTTCCTTTAAATTTGTATCATGTACAACTGAAGGAAAAGGAAAACGATACAGGTATTCTTTAAGAATAATACGTGGAAACAGACGAGACTCATTGATTTCTCAAAATGAATCTGAAAAATGAAAGCTATTGCTATTATACAATGTGACACATTGGTGAAAGGGTAGACCTTGAGAATCTCTCTTTAATTTACTATTTAAACAAGAATAACCTCCAGCAGGGTCTTTCAACAGCAGAGTCTTTGAAAGACCATGTCCTTAGACATGCTTCTTTATGTTCTTAAAAAGATTGAAACGCTCATTTTCTTCATAAGAACACTGCAAAACGGACAAGGATGGTATGTTTGTCATTTTGAAAATTCACGATTTATAAAATTCCAATTTGAGTTGACCCGTTGAACAATATTTAACTGATTTCTTAAGAGTACATACAACAATGAACACGTAGGCGAATCAGTGATAAATATATACAATGTAAGTACATTTCACAACCTTTTGCACTATTGTTTGCTCCACGTGATGTTGTAATGAATCAAATATTAACAATTTCGTGTTCCTTTCTCGAATCATAAAATATCTATATAAATACCGTGTTGTATTCCATTTATCATTGTTTTTCATTTTTCAAGATCAAAATAATCCAAATAGAATCCATATTGCAGGCCTATTCCGTCTAGAAATCCATATATAATATATTGCAGTCTAAATAACAAAGTTCTTTCAAACTGTTATAGGAGTTGGTGGTATGAAGTAAAGAAGTTTACATACATATACATTGTCGAATACATTATATGCTCTCGCAAGCTTTTTTTAGCTTAAAAAACCGGTATAGAGGGACCTATTAGATACTCATGGCCATATATCTTTTGCTTATTTTGCACGTTGGTAAATAGAACAGCAAAGGGATTTAGTACTTTGTATGGAAATAAAAAAAAACACTTTACATTTTGCTACTTTACATTTATGATAACTTATTTTAAATTCACCTGTATATTCTCCAGGAGATAAGCATCGCACATGTTCTTAATTAGTTATTACAGGATTATGAAACACAAATTTTCTTTTCATAGAATGGAAAATCTATTTATTTCTGAGGCTTAATGTGCCTTTAAGTTAATGCATTTTCTAGTGAGAGTATAATGCTGATTCATTAAAAGTTAATAAATTTAAAATATCTGAATACGGTTCTTCGTATTCATACTATTTTAATGTTCGCATTCACAACATTTGTAATTATCAAGAAGCACACTGTTAAGGTACATGTTTCTCATCCTTCGAACCTTACCAGGAACATGTCCAACATGAATGTATGACACCAGTACAGATTGTTGATTTTATGAACCGGATTTACAAATGTTCAAACGAGCAACAAGGCTTCCTTCACAATCGAGCTTTTTAACAATAAATTGTATGTAACTTCGACTATTTCTTTTTCTGACCGAAAATTAAAATGTGTTGAGTTAATAACTGAAAGAAGTAAAATTTTATAATAACAAGTAAGATGATAGACATTTAACACGCTGTCACGTCTGTAAGCCAGTGCGTTGTGATTACCTCCATTTTTGTTTTTCAGGGATCACATGTTTGACACTAGCGAAAGGAGCAGAGGAAAGAGAAAACGTAAATTAGGAAATATTTCTAAGCCGGGAGAACCAGTAAGACGACCAACAACTGTGAGAGAATTCCATAGGGCTCACGAATCTAAAGTTTTGCCGCATGTACGGCGGGGATTAAATCTTGAATCTTATAAAGATAAGAGACTTAATAATTAAACATTTGCAAGAAGAACGCTAAAACATTAATATTGTTTTCCGGTATTTGTTATTCAAATTTTACTGTGTATTTGTTTTGCACTCTGTGTCATAATAATTATTCTGAAAACACATATATAGTTGCCATGAAACTGATGAAATGCTGTTCAACATGCGTTATAGTGCAACGAGGTATTAAAGCCATTTTTAAATACCTGTTTGTTTCACCTTTATCATGATTATAAAGTGTAGAATAATTTGTTACTGGCGTTAACTCGGACCAATGTTTTCATTTTCAGAAACTTGGCAGCATATGACTGACAGTAACAGAAACAATTCCTTTTTACGTGTTGAAACTAGTGTTAAATGATTATTTCTTGTTAATATTTCAGATAAATTATATCTTCATGGCATGCATGTACACCATGATCAAAAATGATCAAAATAAATAATATGTGAAAACAATTGTTTATTAATTTTAATATTATACAATCATTTGAGATCATTTGTAAAATAAAAGGAAATCACTATAAATCAGCAGCAAATCACAGTATGAATCACAGAACATGTAAATGATAGTAAAACAACAATATCAAAGCAACAGTATCAATAGTTATAAAAATGAGTATAAGTACATGTATATCAGAACTTCCTTACACACTGCTTGGACCTTACTAATATCGGAATGTATGACTGTTCTAAAGCACAAACATCTTTCCTTAATTTTAACACTTACAAAATATATAAACGAGTCCTTACTAACAAAAAAGTATGTGTAATGTATAAAACAGTCGCAGGTTAATTAAGAAACAGTGGTGTGTGAAACCGACTAGAACAAAACGTACCGTTTTTGACCACTTAATTTGATCACGTTAAAACAGTTTACATTAAATTTAGTTCTGTCAAATATTTATTGGAGAGAAGCTCGTTAAAATAGCAGGTTCTATTAAAATAGATTATTCTTTATTTAAAACTAGACTACTGTAAGTACTTGTCTGAAAGTGAGGATGATAGTCAATAATAAGTATATAAAGTTTCAAAACAATACCTTAAGGAAATAAGTGAGTGGGTACGGAAAACTTAACCGAAATTCTTAGTTGAAAAGGGGGCATAACTTTGTCAAAATCCTTGACAAAATTATATCGTCTTGACTGGAAGTTGAAATAATGGACACTTACAAGTATGTTAAGTTCCCAGGGTAAACGAAATAAGTAAGATGGTACGAAAAAGGGGCGTAATTTTGTCAAAATTCTTGACCATAATATGACTGAGTTATGTCATCTTACCTAGAAGTGGATTTGATGGTCACTTACAAGTATCTTTAGTTTCAAAGCAATACCTCAAACGATTTAGGAAGTAAGTGAGGTGTAATGAAAAACTTTAACCAAAAGTGTTGCACAGAGGCCGACAACCGACGCTTGATTTTGAGTAGGATAGCTGTTTGTTTCATAAGCTGAAATCACGAGAAAATTGATCAAAATGTTATCTTGTCATGAACTTATTAAAAACGGAAACTATAAAAATTTGAAAGTACGGAAAACATTTTGATACAGTATGAACTTATATCATATCTCCACGTGAAGATTTACTTATGACTCTTTGAAAGATGTCTACATAGACTCGCTCTCCAGACATATTTCTTTGAACAAATAGTGCAACTGAACCTTTTTGCCTTTTCGTGCACACCTTTAATGTGGTCTACAAGTTCATCTCTCCTTAAAAAGTCTCGTTTACATATGGTGCATGTAAATTCTTTCTTTTCAGTTATCATATGTCTGTTTAGCGCTGATTTCCTAGTAAAGGTTTCATTGCATTTTCCACATTCAAGTTTCGTCTTATCATGTTGTGCTTCAACCTGAATTGTAATAAAACCGGAATTGTAATAAAATTATTACAGAACTGGTTAGGATGCAAAAATATTATTACATTTAAGTAGTCAACCTGAATTGTAATAAAACCCGAAAATGTAATAAACGGTCATACTCGAGAAAATGTGGCAAGAAAAGTCTCTTTCACATACATGGTGTTATAAAAAACGAATTTGGACTTGGAATTTGGACATTGGAATTTTTTATAAAACTTAACATGGAAGCGAATTAAAACTAAAAGAAAATACATTTCAAATTTGAAGAGCAGAAATGGTATCATAAAGTTGATGACAACCTGCATTCTTTAAAGTACTTGACATACATTTTATTCCTACGATACCATGGAGAAATTGATTTTTAAGGTCACAGTAATGTTAATGTATTGATAATATGAATAAATAAAGGAAGGATGACGTTCATTCAAATGTACAATCTTAATACAATTCCAGAAAAAATGTTCATATAGTACCTTAAATAAACAATCTGAAGCGTAATGACATCGTGAAATGTAACAAACTATCTGATACGTAGCATTTTAATTTTCAATTCTGTACAACCACCAAATAATATATTTTTTGAAGATCATCTTTACTAACGATATAATAGCAATAAAGAAAATTTGATTGCTTGGTGTATAGAAAAGTTATTACAAAACCGGTTGAACTGCCAAAAATATATTACAATAGGGTTGACAACCTGAAATGTAATAAAAACACAAAATGTTATAAACTTTTTGAAAGTTGTCTATTTCTTAAATAATACTTTAACATCAACAAAGAAAGCGAAAGAACCGATGAACAAACCAACTACTAATAAAAAAAATAACGTTAAACATCGGTTATAAGCAATGTTGATTGTCTGATATAAATGAAAATGTAAGAGTAACAGTAATAGTTAAGTGTAACAATTTTATTACAAAACCGGTTGAACTGCCAAAAAGTTATTACAATTCAGTAGAGAACCTGAAATATAAATAATAAAAACTCAAAATGTAATAAATGTTTTACTTGTTTTCTATTTCTAAAATAACTCTTTAGCAACAACAACGGAAACGAAAGAATCGATGTACAAACCATCTACTGATAAAAAATAACGTTAAATACCAGTTATAAGTAATATATAAATAACAAGTGGGTTTGTGGGTAACAGTAAAGATATCATCCCGAGGAAAATACTGTTACCCGAGGCGTAGCCCAGGTTAACAGTATTTTTACGAGGGGTGATATTTTTACTGTTACTCACAAACCAATGTGTTATTTATTTCATTACCGCAAACAAAATGCTTTGATGATCTGATATTGTCAACTAAATCTAACTGTAACAAAATAAACTAAGAGTAACAATAACTTTACTCTCCTTACCTTTTAAGTTTTAGGTGAACTTTACTGTAGGCCTACTTGAGAAGTTTTCTTTTCCTTTTATTTTTTTTAGCGAATGATGATATCTCCTAGTCATAAGCATACAATAAGCTGTGTTTTATTTAGATAAGTAAACACTAACCCATTTATACGGTTATGATCTGTGAAATCTTATCCTCCTGTTTCCAGAATATTTTTCACATAGTTTTTGACAAAATAACGACACTATATCTGTAACGTTTCGCTGATAAAAATTGTTAAATAATCATTTGTTGCATGCTTAAATCGGCTGCATGTTCCAGTTTGACACATAATTATTTTCATTGCAATTACTTCCGTTGAAAACGGATGTCTACTTTTCGACTATTCAAGAAAATGATATTAAATACGCGAAAAGAACTCCAGGGTGCAAACAACCTAATTTTATGGGTGTCATAGTTACTCCAGGGATTATGGTGGTGTTTCTATCGTGGTTAACGTCGAAAATAAGAATGAATCGAGAAAAAAATGGCTGCCATTTTAGTTCATTTCATTTAGAAGAAGACCACGTGACCAGATTTAATACTGTTAAAAAGTACTGTTACTTATGTAACAGTACAAATTTTTTGGTCACGTGGTACACTTGCATTAACAGTAAGAATAACTCCCAGAGGACTATGGGAAATTAACAAAAAAAGTGAGGGGGTAATAATGTTGATTGTTTGATGTAAAGGAACAAGTAGGATAAATAGTAAAAGTCAAATTTAAAAACTTTATTACAAAACCGGTTGAACTGCCAAAAAATATTACAATTGAGTTGACAACCTGAAATGTAATAAAAACTCAAAATGTTATAAATTTTTTAATAGTTTTCTATTTCTAAGATAATTCTTTATCAACAACAGAAACGAAAGAATCGATGTAGAAACCATCTACTAATAAAAAAATAACGTTAAATACCAGTTATAAGTAATGTCGATTGTTTGATATTAAGCAAAATGTAAGAGTAACAGTAAAAGTCAAATGTAAAAACTTTATTACAAAACCGGTTGAACTGCCAAAAAATATTACAATTGAGTTGACAACCTGAAATGTAATAAAAACTCAAAATGTTATAAATTTTTTAATAGTTTTCTATTTCTAAGATAATTCTTTATCAACAACAGAAACGAAAGAATCGATGTAGAAACCATCTACTAATAAAAAAATAACGTTAAATACCAGTTATAAGTAATGTTGATTGTTTGATATTAAGCAAAATGTAAGAGTAACAGTAAAAGTCAGGTGTAAAAATTTATTACAAAACCGGTTGAACTGCCAAAAAGTTATTACAATTGAGTTAACCTGAAATGTAACAAAAACACGAAATGTAATAAACTTTTTGAAAGTTGTCTATTTCTAAAATAATTCTTTAACATCGACAACGAAAGCGAAAGAACCGATGAACAAACTTTCAACTTATCAGAAATAACGTTAAAGATGTGTTATACGTAATGTTTATTAATTGATATAATGGAAAATGTAGGAGTAACATTAAAAGTCAAGTGTAACAATTTTATTACAATACCGGCTGAAATGCAAAAAGTCATTTCAATTTAGTTAACAAACTGAAATGTAATAAAAACACAAAATGTAATAAACTTTTTAATAGTTTTCTATTTCTAAAATAATTCTTTAACAACAACAACAACGGAAACGAAAGAACTGATGAACAAACCTAATAAAAAATAAACGTTAAATACCAGTTATAAGTAATGTTGATTGCTTAATATAAAGCAAAATGTAAGAGTATCAGTAAAAGTCAAGTGTGAATATTTTATTATTACAAAACCGGTTGAACTGCCAAAAAGTTATTACAATAGAGTTGACAACCTGAAATGTAATAAAAACGCAAAATGTTAGAAACTTTTTGAAAGTTGTCTATTTCTAAAATAATTCTTTAACATCAACAACGAAAGCGAAAGAACCGATGAACAAACTGTCTACTTATCAGAAATAATGTTAAAGATGTGTTATACGTAATGTTGATTGATTGATATAATGGAAAAAGTAGGAGTAACATTAAAATTCAAGTGTAACAATTTTATTACAAAACCGGTTGAACTGCCAAAAAGTTATAACAATTCAGTAGACAACCTGAAATGTAATAAAAACACAAAATGTTATACATTTTTTAATAGTTTTCTATTTCTAAGATAATTCTTTACCAACAACGGAAACGTAAGAACCGATGGACAAACAATCTACTAATAAAAAAAAATAACTTTAAATACCAGTTATAAGTAATGTTAATTGTTTGATATAGAGGAACATGTAGGAGTAACAGTATAAGTCAAGTGTAAAAAAATTATTACAGAACCGGTTGAACTGCCAAAAAGTTATTACAATTGAGTTTACAACCTGAAATGTAATAAAAACACGAAATGTAATAAACTTTTTAATAGTTTTCTATTTCTAAAATAATTCTTTAACATCAACAATGAAAACGAAAGAACCGATGAACAAAACAAAAAGGTATTGCAAAAGGGTTGACAACCTAAATTGTAATACAGGCTCGAAATGTAATTACCGTTTTGATAGTTGCCTTTTTCTGAATTAATTGTTTAACATCAACAACGAAAACGGAAGAAATGATTACCAAGCCATCGATTGATCAACTATAACGTTAAACATCTAGTAATATTTGAACAGAACAGAACAACAATTTTATCATGACTTGTACAATAAGTACATCATCACATATACAAATATATACAATATGCATAATTGTCACAGTGAAATAACATATTTACATTACATATCAATTATCATATGAGGATGAACTACAATTAATTGTAAGTAAATGTAGTTCTAAGAGATAAAACATCTTTAATATACAAAGCTAGATTTTTCAAAAGTAACTTGTTTGTTGAATTTAAAAGATCTAAAAACTTATGAACGCTAGGTCTAACGTAGTAATAAGGTTTAATATATGTTTTTCTAAGCTCAACATAACATGGACAAATGATAAAAAAATGATATTCATCTTCCAGATCGTGCATGTTACAATAAACGCAATTACGTTCATTCCTAGGTTAATATTAATTGTTTGATATAAAAGATAATGTTCAATTTTATACAAAACCGATTGTCCTGTTAAAAGGTTATTGCAATAGGGTTGACAACCTAAATTGTAATACTAACTCGAAATGTAAAAAAACCTTTTTGATAGTTGCCTTTTTCTGAAATTATTCTATAAGTTTTTATATAAAGTTTGATATAAAGTGTAATGTAGGAGAAGTAACAGTAAAAATCAGTTACAATTTTATTATTAATTGTACAATTTTATTATTTAATTACAAATCCGGACGAACTGCCAAAACAGTATTACAATAATGATGACCTGAATTAATATGAAATCTCGAAATGCAACCAAATATGAGAGTTGTCTTTTGTCTTTAATATAATTCTTTAAAAAGAACGAAAACAATCACTTTGTTAACTAACTCCGAACTTATGATCGGGTATGATTTATGTCTGATATAATGATAAAGTAATTGTGATAGTAATAGTCAGTTAACAAGGATAACATTATAATTGATGAAGAAACACCATAAGTGAGAGAAGAAAGAACCAAACAAACCTTATTTGGGATCGGAGGTTATAGCTTATAATTGAATCATAATAACTTTGCAAAGCTATAGTTAGTTAATGAATTATATTTATAATCTAAGTAATATATAAGTCATATCTATTGTAAATAAACGTCGAAGATGACGCTTACTTTAATTTTAGGAAATATGTTTGGTTTCCTGTTGGTAGAAAGCCTGCCATCCACGCCAAGGTCAGAAACCGTCTGGCAGAATTTTTATTTTCTGTTGTTTTTCGCTTTTTTTTGGTTGTTTTTTTTATTGTTTTTTTTTGTATTTTTTTTTTTTTTTTCATTTTTTGTATTTTTTTCTTTTTTTTTTATGCTTTTTTTACTTTTTTGTTTCTTTTCTTTTACTGTTTTATAATTATTTCTTTCCCTTGACTTACTTTCCCTTTCATCTTTTGTGTTTTATATTAGTGTTTCTTCTATATTTTTGTTTCAAACTTTTCATTATTTTTTTTTCACTTTTTCATTTTATTTCATTTATTTTTTGTTTTGTTTTCTGTTCTGTTTGTTCTTTTTTCTTTTGTTTTGTTTTATTATGTATTTTATTCTAATTCTCTTCGTAATTCTGTTTTTGTTTTTTGTTTCAAGTTAGTAGTTTTGTGTGCTTTTAAAGTATCAATTTTTATATAATTAAAAACAAAATGCAAATACAGGTATACACAATTTTAAATTCAATTCTTATGTCATGTTACGAACTCTAAACCGTCTTTTTTCATTTTTATAACATGTACAAATGTGCAATTTACAATTTCAATTCCAGGTTCAATATATATATATAACTTTTTCTTCCATTTATTAAAATATCATTTCAGGAGGTTTACACAATTTCAGCTTCAATTTCAAGTGATATCACAAATTTCATACCAGTCAGTTTCTGTTTCATCATTGTCAACGCAATTGTAATAACTTTTTGGCAGTTCAACCGGTTTTATTATAAAATTTTTACACATGACTTTTACTGTTACTCCTGCATTTTGCTTTATATCAAACAATCAACATTACTTATAACTGGTATTTAACGTTATTTTTTTTATTAGTAGATGGTTTTTACATTGATTCTTTCGTTTCCGTTGTTGATAAAGAATTATCTTAGAAATAGAAAACTATTAAAAAATTTATAACATTTTAGTTTTTATTACATTTCAGGTTGTCTATTGAATTGTAATAACTTTTTGGCAGTTCAACCGGTTTTGTAATAAAATTGTTACACTTGAATTTTAATGTTACTCCTACTTTTTCCATTATATCAATTAATCAACATTACGCATAACAGTATACACATCTTTAACGTTATTTCTGATAAGTAGAAAGTTTGTTCACCGGTTCTTTCGCTTTCATTGTTGATGTTAAAGAATTATTTTAGAAATAGAAAACTATTAAAAAGTGTATTACATTTTGTGTTTTCGTTACATTTCAGGTTGTTAACTCAACTGAAATGACTTTTTTGCATTTTAACCGGTTTTTGTAATGAAATTGTTAGACTTAACTTTGAATGTTTTTTTAGAAATAGAAAACTATTAAAAAGTTTATTACATTTTGTGTTTTTATTACATTTCAGGTTTTCAACTCAATTGTAATAATTTTTTGGCAGTTCAACCGGTTTTGTAATAAAAATTTTACACTTGACTTTTACTGTTTCTCCTACATTTTCCTTTATATCAAACAATCAACATTACTTATAACTGGTATTTAACATTATTTTTTATTAGTTGATGATTTGTACATAGATTATTTCGTTTCCGTTGTTGTTGTTGCTAAAGAATTATTTTAGAAATAGAAAAATAGTATTTTTTTTTTTACATTTTGAGGTTTTATTACATTTCAGGTTGGCTTCTGAATTGTTATAACTTTTTGGCAATTCAACCGGTTTTGTAATAAAATTGTTACACTTAACTTTTACTGTTACTCCTCCATTTTAATTTATATCAAACAATCAATATTACTTATAACTATTATTTAACGTTAATTTTTATTAGTAGATAATTTGTACATTGATTATTTCGTTTCCGTTGTTGTTGTTGCTAAAGAATTATTTTAGAAAAAGAAAACTAGTAAAAATTTATTACATTTTGAGGTTTTATTACATTTCAGGTTGTCTACTGAATTGTTATAACTTTTTGGCAATTCAACCGGTTTTGTAATAAAATTGTTACACTTAACTTTTACTGTTATTCCTACATTTTTTATTTATATCAAACAATCAATATTGCTTACAACTGATGTTTAACGTTATTTTTTATTAGTAGTTGGTTTGTTCATCGGCTCTTTCTTTTTCGGTGTTGTCAGTTCAATAGGTTTTGAAATAAAATTGTTACCCTGAACTTTTACTGTTACTCCTACATTTTCATTTATATAAAAAAATCAACATTCTTATTACTGATCTTTAACGTTATTGTTTTATATTAGTAAATGGTTTGTTTAACGGTTCTTTCTTTTTCGTTGTTGTCAGTTCAACCGGTTTTGTAATAGAATTGTTACACTTGAATTTTAATGTTACTCGTACAGTTTCCATTATATCAAGTTATCAACAATACGTATAACGCACCTTTAACGTTATTTCTGATCAGTAGATAGTTTGTTCATCGGTTCTTTCGCTTTCGTTGTTGATGTTAATGAATTATTTTAGAAATAGACAACTTTCAAACTGTTTATTACATTTTTTTAAATTACATTTCAGGTTGTCAACTCAATTTGTAATAATTTTTTTGCAGTTCATCCGGTTCAGTAATAAAATTTGTACACTTGACCTTTACTGTTTCTCCGACATTTTCCATTTTATCAATTAATCAACATTACTTTAAACTAGTATTTAACGTTATTTTTTTATTAGAAGATGGTTTGTGCATCAGTTCTTTCGTTTCCGTTGTTATTGTTGTTAAAGAATTATTTTAGAAATAGAAAACTATTAAAAAGTTTATTACATTTTGTGTTTTTATTACATTTCAGGTTGTTAACTCAATTGAAATGACTTTTTGGCATTTCAACCGGTTTTGTAATAAAATTGTTACTCTTGACTTTTAATGTTACTCCTACGTTTTCCATTATATCAATTTATAAACATTACGTATAACACATCTTAAACGTTATTTCTGATTAGTAGATAGCTTGTTCAACGGCTCTTTCGCTTTCATTGTTTATGTTAAAGGATTATTTTAGAAATAGACAACTTTCGAAAAGTTTATTACATTTTGTGTTTTTGTTACATTTCAGGTTGTCAACTCAATTGTAATAACTTTTTGGCAGTTCAACCGGTTTTGTAATAAAATTTTACACTTGAAATTTACTGCTAATTATATTTAAGGTAAAAACTTAGATCTGGAAAAATACAAAATTCTATAAAATGAAGCAATACTTTTGAAAAACAAATACTTGATTCTGATATGTCCACGGAGTACATAGACTACGCATATAATATAGTGTGTTGTAAATTAAAATCACATGCCAACTGTGTATTTCCAAAGAAGTGTTTTAGATCATATTTGAAACCATATTGGTCCCAAGAGCTTAAGACATTACACCAAAAGATGTTGACTGCACGTGCAACGTGGTGCAGAGCAGGAAGACCACGTGGTCGTACTTCACTTGAAGAGCAAGAATATAAGAAAGTGAAAACCGAATATAGAAAAACTCACAGAATGCATGTACAAAACTATCTTGCAGCACTGGATTTAAAATTGGAAAGTGACGCAGAGACTGATTCTATGGAATTTTGGAAAGAAGTTAATTCTCGTAAATCCGCAGGGAAAACATCCGGTGCAGGTATAAAATTTAACGGCGAAATATATAGAAGTCGCGAAAATCTAGTTGAACAATGGAAATTATACTTTGAAAACCTTTATAAATGTTCTGAATCCGAATACTTTGATGATAATTGGAAAGACTTTGTAGATATGACAGTTGATGAAGTGATGACGTCATGTAGAACTGATCAAAGTGCGCATATTACGTCTGCTTGTGTAGAGGATGCTATCAAAACTCTTCCAAATGGGAAATCGGGTGGCCCAGATGGTATCGTGTACGAGCATTTACGATTAAGCAAAGAGATAATTTCCCCGATTTTAGCTATTTTATTTACGAACATGTTACGTCACGCTTTTATACCAAAAGATATGAAGAGGGGTATAATCATTACGTTACATAAAGGAGGAAACAAAAAGAAAGACGACCCTAACTGCTACAGAGCAATTACCTTATCATCCTGTATTCTTAAACTTTACGAACTAATGCTCTTGAATAGATGTGCTGAAGACTTACAAAACAAGTTAGCGAGGCAGCAATGTGGTTTCCAGCGGGGTCTTGGATGTTTAATGACTTCTTTTATGTTTCGAGAATGCATCCACTTTGCAAAAGAAAATTCCTCGAAGGTATATGTGTGCTACTTGGATGGAAAACAGGCTTTTGACCACGTTTGGCATAACGGACTGTTTTTCAAACTTCTTAAGTATGGTGTTGACTACACTACATTTGCATCTCTATATTCATTGTATGTCAATTCAGAATGTCAAGTTCGTTGTCAAGGATTGATATCTGATAGCTTTATTGTCAAACAAGGCACAAGGCAAGGCGGTAAGAGTTCGCCATTGATGTATCTAGTCTATATCAATGAATTAATTGAAGAACTTGAGGATAGAGGCGAAGGAATGTGCATCTTCAATTTCAATGTGTGTTCTCCAACTGTAGCAGACGATATGGTACTTGTTTCGTTATCAAAAACTGGTTTAGACAAAATGTTAAGTACATGTTGGGACTATTCAAAAAAATGGAGATACTATTATAATGCAGAAAAATGTAAAGTTGTCGTGATGAATGAACAACACAAATTAATACATTGCAGACGATTTAGTATGGGGCCTTACATAATTTCTGAAACCGAAAGCTACTGTCATTTAGGTGTTATCAGTGAAAAGATTCTATCTACTAAACCTAACATTGAAAACGCATGTTCAAAGCTGAAGAAAACGTACTTCAGCATAGCCGGAAGTATTGATGTGGTTCTATCAGCCCTGTTACTTTAAGTAAATATACAAATCTGTGGTGCTACCCAGAGCACTTTATGGTTGTGAAATATGGAGCTCCTATTCTAAAGACGATATACGTTTACTCGAGACTGCTCAAAACGTTTGTTTAAAACATATGCAACAGCTTCCAAGAAACGCATCTTCAAACTATACTCGTATTTGTCTTAATATTACGAGTGTTGAGACCCTGATAGAATATAGGAAACTGCAGTTCTTTGGGCAATTGTGTAGATTGTCCGGCATATTTTTAGCGAAGGAAATATTCAATTATCGTTTAACCAGATATCATAATGGATTTCCGGAACGTTTTGGTTTTATTCCTGATATATATAGGATCCTCTGCAAATATTCTCTGACTGATGTAATGTACAATTACTTACAATCGAGTTTATTTCCGAGTAAATGGCAGTGGAAAGATATTCTCGTCAAAGCAGTGCTTAAGTCGGAAAACCAATATCAAATAGATTGTATTGTTTCAGCTGGACATTTGTGGGTTTGTAATAACCTTATTCGTGTTAGCCAGTGTTCGAGCCTATGGTTCGTAAGCAGGAACACTCCTTCCCTATCACATATCTGCAGAAAACTCTCAAGAAACATCGCTTTATTGGTTTCACGACAATATGAGCGTCAGTGCACAAAATGTAAACTTAATACAGAAAATATTATCCTACACCAGATCTGTTTCTGTATCAGAAATACCCGAGAACGTGAGAATTTGTGGAACATGCTTATAGACTGTCTGGGATTTACTTGGTTCCGTGAGTTAATAACAGATTGTCCTCTTGAACAATGTAAAACTATAATGGGGCTCGCCGTGAAAAATGACGAACGCATTTTCATAAATTTCTCATTAACTAAATCATTATTACGTTTATTAGATTAAATGATGTATTGACATGAATTGTGATACATTTTCGAACGTTATATGTTGTGTATATTGTAATTTGTATTTGTACCAATGAGAAATGTTTTCTGATACGTATTTCTTATCTGTAATTATGTAAGAAATAAACCATGATATATTTAATCCTCGAGTGCTAGGAAACTAAAATATAAATACTTCTATGAATAAGTAGAATATCTCATGAATTATTTATTAAAGTTTTACACTATTCAAAACTGTATAAAATCGGGTTTTCCTTTCATAATCTTTCATCATTTTTGTATAAATGAAGAAAATACTAAAATAATTAACTACAGCTTTATATTAACTATATCTTCTGTTAAGAAGAAGATATGACTTTTATTTAGCACTTTTTGCCAATTCCCCTTCATTATTTTTAAGAAATCAATAAAAGGTGTTTCCCACTTTAAAAAGCTTTAGTTTCGATTTCGTTGAAGCTATATGAAGGAGAAATGCTTACAATCATATTAAGGATACACTTGTAGTTGCCATGTTTTTTATGTTAGATAATAGATCAATGAATTAAACACAGGTGTGAATTACTTTTGCCATAGAATAAGAGATTTGATATAGATCCCACAATATATATGATTTTTGTTTTTGTTATGATATATTTTTGTAATGTTATCGCATAATATTTAAATGGTATTATACATGTATTGTTACTGTAAATATTGTATCTGTAAATACTGTTATGCTCTTCATCTTTGGAGGAAATAAAAGTATCTATCTATCTATCTATCTATCCTATATTTTCCTTTATATCAAACAATCAACATTACTTATAACTGGCATTTTATATTATTTTTTTATTAACAGATGGTTTGTATATCGGTTCTTTCGTTTCCGTTGTTGTTGTTGCTAATAATAAAGAATTATTTTAGAAATAGAAAACTAGTAAAAATTTATTACATTTTGATATTTTATTACATTTCAGGTTGTGTACTGAATTGTAATAACTTTTTGGCAGTTCAACCGGTTTTGTAATAAAATTGTTACACCTAACTTTCACTGTTACTCCTACATTTTTTTTATATCAAAAATCAACATTTCTTATAACTGATGTTTAACGTTATTTTTTCATTAGTAGTTGGTTTGTTCATCGGTTTTTTTCTTTTCCGTTGTTGTGGTTGTTGTTGAAGAATTTTTCTAGAAAAAGACAACTTTTCAGAAAGTTTAGTACATTTTGAGTTTTATTACATTTCAGGTTGTCAACTCAATTGTAAAAACTTTTTGGCAGTTCAACCGGTTTTGTAATAACTTTTCTTTACACCAAGCAAGCAAATTTCTTTATTGCTATTATATCGTTAGTAAAGATGATCTTCAAAAAATATATTATTTGGTGGTTGTACAGAATAGAAAATGAAAATGCTACGTATCAGATAGTTTGTTACATTTCACGATGTCATTACGCTTCAGATTGTTTATTTAAGGTACTATATGGACAATTCTTCTGGAATTGTATTAAGATTGTTACATTTCAATGAACGTTATCATTCCTCTATTAATTCATATTATCAATAAATTAACATTACTGTGACCTTAAAAATAAATTTCTCCATGGTATCGTAGGAATAAAAAGTGCGTATATTAACTATAGAATGCATTGCATGTCGAGTACTTTAAAGAATGCAGGGTGTCATCAACTTTATGATACCATTTCTGCTCTTCAAATTTGAAATCTAATTTATATTAGTTTTAATTCGCTACCATGTAAGTTTTATAAAAATTTCGATGTTGAGTCCAAATTCGTGTTTTTAAACACCATGTATGTGACCGAGACTTTTTTTAACACATTTTCTTGAGATTTGACCGTTTATTACATTTTCGGGTTTATTACAATTCAGGTTGACAACCTAAATGTAATAATATTTTGGCATCCTAACCAGTTTTGTAATAATTTTATTACAATTCCGGTTTTATTACAATTCAGGTTGTAACAGTTGTGCTCTCTGTTGGGCTTCAAGAGACGATCGCTCAACATAGGACAACATTTATAAGGCTGGTTATCTATGGAATAAAATATATATAAACAATTAAACAAAGTTGAGAAGAAAATAAGTACTGCTGCACACGTTTTTAGGAAGGACACTGCTTGTATTTTCCTTTTCAGCATAATAAGAAAAAGATCCTACAGTGTAAGTTAAATATAACTGGTTTTTTTAAAATGTACACTTACTAAAGAGAGTTTGCCTTTTTGGTTACAGTGTGATTTCACATAGCCAATAAAATAGATTTATACTCTTGAAAGTTTCTTTTCCAGACTGTGGTAAGTAATTAACATATTTCATAAAGTAAAGATAATCCGGTTTTAAATAGAATAAATAAAACAAAAGTTGTAAAATAAAATAAAACCAGAGTGCTTTAGTACTTGGTATTTACGTAAACCACTCTTAAACCACAGTCGCAACACAGAAACCCTTCAATAAATGAGCTGTCCAGTGCTTGGAAGTGTAAAACATAGGCCTAATAATTAGAAATAAATTATGTGAAGCGACATGCAACTTCAAATTTCTGGTTTCATTTAGCAAATATTTTTTTTTATGTCTGAACCGTATACTTTTTGAAAAGATATATGCACCGTTGCCTAATTTGTGGCAGCACCGTTTCATATTTTAACGTTGCTAGGTGTCTGCACCCGGTATGTAGGCAAAACTGAAAGTAGACAGATTCAGGCACAACAAACTGATTGAAACAATGAATGATTTTATACATGTACGCTAATAATCAAGCATGTTTTCTTTAAGATTGATTCCTCTGATATGGAGGTTTGCTAAACAATTTACCAGGCCTCTTGGTTCGAATTTCACGTGTGTGTTTTCCCCCAAAGTTTTCATTAAATAATTCAAATAAATCCTATATAACATGCATGGTGAACATGTTGGTCTTATAATGAATTTATTTTTACAATATATGCAACTATTCTTTTATCCTCTAAGTAACGTATATCTCCAAATACATCGGAAATAAAATGACACGTACCTTCTTGTTGTTTCTCGGTCCGACATCTTGGATGGAAGCACCGTAACACGGAAAACCCGCACCGTTTCACGTACCCGACAGTGCGTTGGTTAAAGTTTTTTGTAAAGTCAAATATCTCAATTATTGCTTACAATTGAAACTTACAATACTTATTTATAGTAACAATGTACATCAGATTGACAAGTTGGATAACTCTGCCTACAATATTTACAGAATTATGCCCCTTTTTAACGTATAAATTTTGGTTAAAGTTTTTTGTAAAGTCAAATATCTCAATTATTGCTTACAATTGAAACTTACAATACTTATTTATAGTAATAATGTACATCAGATTGACAAGTTGCATAACTTTGCCTACAATATTTACAGAAATATGCCCCTTTTTAACGTAGAAATTTTGGTTAAAGTTTTTTGTAAAGTCAAATATCTCAATTATTGCTTGAGATATTCAATTAAAACGGACAAAACTTATTTATAATAACAATGTACATCAGATTGACAAGTTGCATAACTCTGCCTATAATATTAACAGAATTATGCCGCTTTTTAACTTAGAAATTTTGGTTAAAGTTTTTTGTAAAGTCAAATATCTCAATTATTGCTTGAGGTATTCAATTAAAACTTACAATACTTATTTAAAGTTACAATGTACATCAGATTGACACGTTGGATAACTCTTCCAACAATATTTACAGAATTATGCACCTTTTTAACTTAGATATTTTGGTTAAAGTTTTTTGTAAAGTCAAATATCTCAATTATTGCTTGAGATATTCAATTGAAATGTACAATACCTATTTATAGTAACAATGTACATCATTTTGCAAAGTTGCATAACTCTGCCTGCAATATTTGCAGAATTATTTGCCCCTTTGAAACTTAGAAATTTTGGTTAAAGGTTAAAGGTCTTCAAAGATATTTACTTGAAACTTTACACATGTACTTAGGGTCATAAATGAAGGTAACATCACAAGATTCATTACTCTGCCATGTATTTTGACTGAATTATGCTCCCTTTTGTACTAAAAAAATCTCGTGTAACATGCAAGTTTTGCATATCTCTGAAACTATTAAAGATACAAACTTGAAACTTCATAGGTCATAAATAATGATCACTGAACAGCACTCATATCTGTGTCATGTATTTAGGCTGATTTATTTCCCCCTTTTTTACTTAGTCTCTTGGTTAATGTTTACATGTAAGTTTTACATATCTCAATAACTATCGAAACTACACGGATGCATGAAGGGTCATAAGTGTATGTCACTGACCAAGTTCATAACTCTATCTTGCATTTAGGCTGATTCATCTCCCCTTTTCTACTTAGTCTCTTGGTTAATGTTTACATGCAAGTTTAACATATATCAATAACTATTAAAGATATTTATTTAAAACTTCACATATGCATTTAGGGTTATAATTGTAAGTCACTGACAAAGATCCATAATTCTATCTTGCATTTAGACTGATTTTTCTCCCCCTTTTCAACTTATAATTCATGGTAAAGTTTTGCTTGTAAGCTGTTATCTCCATAACTACTGAAGGTATGTGTCTTTTTTGCATTCATTATAATAAAGCAACAGTGATTAACTTGATAACTTTAGTACTTGAGTACTAAAGTAAAGGTAGCCACCCCGATATTAGACAGTTCTAAAAGTAGAAGCTATATAACTTCATTTAGAAAATCCAGGAGGTAAATTTATATCAATCACCACTTATTAATAGACATGACAAATGCCATACAAACAAACCATTAAACTTAGAAAATTAATGACATGTTTCAATAAATGCTATAATTCAAACTGCTAGTGAAAACATTAAGATTAATCATTGTAACATTATTTCTGAGACTGTTTACAAAATGTCTAAACTTTATTGCTCTGGAAACTTCATGCCTCTTAGATAAATGACCACTATTATTTACAAATGACATGCCAGTTTATGTACATGATTATAATGCTTTCAATTAAAGGATTTTGAGTTCATGAACTTTTAAACTACTTGCATGTTATTCTTCTGAGAAAAGGCGGACTCGCTATTGGTCAGCTAGTATTAGCCACTATCTGATAAGCCCCGCCTAAATTCACCTGGCATCACCTATCTGTCGTATCATTAGTAAATAGATTTAGAAACCAGACAGCTGCGTTGTTTAATCTCTCTACCCATGCCTGTCCAGTAACTATGGTATAGCAGACATTACAGAGTGAATACAGTGAATTTATTTCAATCAACACTTATTATTAATAGACATGACAAATGTTTCCCCAGTCTTTGTAGACAGGGTAACAAATTACTCCTGAATTAATATCTGAAATATGCTTATTTAGTGAAGATTTATAGCATTTGAGATTTTTCAAACCTCATCGAGTTGGAATACTGTCATATTTTTCAAACTTAAACAAAGAATGATTGTTTAAAAAAAAAACTATTAGGACTGAAATTTCTTCTTGAAATACTGAAATGTTCGGATAAAAAAAAATAAGGTAAACAAATGATAAAAGATAAAGAAGGGGAATATTGACTTGTATGATGTGCGTGATATTACTGATAATTTGCGTGATATTACTGATAAACTGTGATAAACAATATTTAGATAACAAGAGTTGGATTTATCAAGAAATGACTTCAAAATGATAAAGTCCATTCATTTTGATTTTTTTTTAATTAAGAAAATTTATCTGAACTGAAAATTTTCTTTAAGTTTCATTGTCACATGACAGGCTAAATTAAGGACCTACAACATGTGTTCTTTACCGTATAGACGGATATATAAGAAGGTAATAAAAATTTTAATGGAATTTCTTATTTATAACAATTTTTAGCTGTCTTAATTGAATGTTATCCTGTTAATTATGAAATATCTGGCCATGAACATTTTACCAAAACCAGTGAAGATACTTAGCTAAAATAAAATACATGGGTGACTATTTCATCCATTATGCATTTTTTATGCCAAGTGGAGATAACATGATATTAACATTTTATTATACCTTGCCATTATGAAAGGGACAAAATGCTCTTAAATTACTAACTTCAACTCTTATTCTAGCTGCAGTGTTGACTACACATCTCCCAAAATAAAATCCAAAACATTATAGTCTTGCTTTGAGTTTAAGTCAGGTGACACAGAGCTTTGGGAGACCTGTTGTATTGAAGTAAACCACTTTTATCTAAAGCTCAGAGGGGCACTTGGTGTTTTCCTCTACCGGTCGAAATATGACCTAAACTGTTTTGGTGTGACGTAAACCCAATTAAAAAAATACACTTAAGTTAATCCAAAGACTGGTTTTCATTGGTTAAAACTAGTATTATGAGTCGAGTTTCATGGAAATCCTGGTATAGACGGAAGTAACACTTAAATAGACCAAGGAACAATATAATGTAGGGTTTACAATAAAAACGAAAGTTAACATCCTGTTACTAAATATATGTATCCTATAATGTATAAGATGGTTTACTTTTCTAGGTAACTGTGATACATGATAGTAAAATTGCTCCACTTTTCTTGGTAACTTGGGGGGTACAAGACATTTGTATACTGTTTACTTTGAAATCGTACTTAAATTAACCATTTGTTTTAAAAACATTTAATTCATTGGCTAGTATACAATTTAGAAAGGGTTGAAATAATGTAAAGTGATTGATTTCTAATAACGTTGATGTATATATATATTTTTCGTTCTGTATATTAAGATATGATGTCTTGATTGACAGTTTATTTAGTGACAGTCGGACTTAAAGGAATAGATTCAGAAATTAAAGTTAATATATTATGTGTTCTGTAATTTATAGCCAGATGGAAATTGAGGTAAATAAATTCACTGATTTATGACAAAGGTCAAGCTATCTTAATTGACATCTTAACCTGTTAAAATTACAAAATATTTGTATTCTGTTCATTATTTCCATGAGCATGAAACTTTACATTCATTGCTTAGTACTGGTTGGTTCCAGGAACGGATTCAAGAGTGTTTCAATAAGATTATAGCTTCCAACACAATCGAACTAAAGTAAATTTGTAAAAACTAAACTATTTGAACATTTATTAACTTGATAAAATTGGACTTGAAATAGTATATGTTTATGAAATTTTAGAATAAATGTATTATTACTTTACAAGATAAGAATATTTTACAGTTGATCCAGACTTTGATTTTGATCCAAAAGAAGTTAAAACAGTTCGATTTTTCTCATCTTTTAATGTTTTATAAATGTTTGGATTTTTTTTTTGAAATCGGGGTAAAAAAGATGTTATTTTGGTAAAAATTACCGGTGTTTAATAAATAAAGAATATTGAATGTGTGTAGGTTTAATACTAAATTAATTAAACAAGTTGAGTAATAGAAAGAGCATCGAAACGCGAGGCTATCTGATTTGTACGAGGGGGTGTAGCTCCCGAGTATAAATCAGATTGCCGAGTGTTTTGATGTTCTTTCTCTTTTGTATCATAATCAAACATTAAAATACGTCCCCTGATACTACAATATGAAACCCCACAAAAAAAGTAACTAATGAAGGAGCATCTGAATATGATATTTCCATCGCTATCCCTTTCTCTGTCCCGATCAATGGGCATGCTCTGGAGTGCGGGTAACTAATACCTGCACTCTAGTTAACGCACATTGCATGTATATGTATACGATTTAACTCTGTCACATTTTCAACAGAAAGGTCCCAAACTATGATACAAACAAAACATATTATGCAAATTTTACGTTGTGTATAATATTGTTTTATTCAACAAGTTCAATAAATTTATTATTAATTTATTATTAAGTTTACAAAAGTCATGAATATAATATTCTATTTATCATATATCTAAAATTTAAAAAATTCAGTTAAGCAATAGAAAGAGCATCGAAACACGAGGCTATCTGATTTGTACGAGGGGGCGTAGCCCCCGAGTATAAATCAGATTGCCGAGTGTTTTGGTGTTCTTTCTCTTTTGTATCATAGTCAAACATAAAAACACGTTCCCTGTTGCCAGGATATGAAACCCCAGAAAAAAGAGACGAACGAGCATTTCAATAAGATTTTTTGCCGCTTTCCCTTTCTCTGCCGCCACAATAAGTAAACCCAAGCAAAAATGAGCCAATCAATGGGCATTATCCGGAGTGCGGGTCACTGATACCTGCACTCCAGTTACCGCACTGTGCATGCATATGTATACGATTTAACTCTGACACTTTTTCAACAGAAAGGTCCCCAAACTATGATACAACATTTTTAAAAAGCCATTTTCATTGATGTGCGTATAGTGTAATGCTAACATTAGTCATGGACAGTGACACCAAAATGTAATACATAATTTGGCGTACTAAGGCAATAGGCAGTGTTTTAATAATTAATACAAAAACAAAGACATAACCCTCAAAGATACTGTTAAAATGGAACACCAGCATAAACTACATATTGACATGAAATACGTTTTAAATTATAAATAAAAGATAAAAATAACAAAGTGTAGTTTACAAAATTTATAAAGTATTTTAGAATTCATGCCGTCACGATAAATTGTACCAAGCTTATACATCCATGAAGTTTCTTTTAAATAATCTTTTCAAATTATTCTTCACTTTATAAATTGGCATGGAAGAAATATCTTTAATAGAATGCCGTCCAGAATTGAAATGTTCAGATACATTCGTAATAGTGTCAGGAAAATGTTTAACATCAAATTTATGACTATTCATTCTTAAGCTACATTTTTGCCGAGGTTATAAGGTTATTTAAAATAAAAATATTTCAATAGAATTAGCTTCCTGTATACCCTTTAATAAAGACCCTCAAATATAGTGTTATCAGTCTGCACTTCTTCTTTATTTCTCATAATTTTACATGCTTCACGCCCATGTGTGGAATGCAAGTGATTGTAATAATAAATATCTTTGAAATCTGTTTGCGGAAATTTGAAATTTGCTTTTGAGGTATTCACTAAAGTGGGTTGGGTTAGATTTTCTTAATGTTTTCCTGTTTATTGTTTACACTTGATTCTGTTTTAAAGTTTAAGCTGACTTAAATTACTTTTTAAATCACTTAAAGTAGCTCTGAACATTTTAACCAAATTAGCAGATTTCTCTTCATTGTGTCCATAAATAACTGTTTTTTTGTTCTATTGACATGTAATTAGTATAGAAGCTGTCTTTATCAGATTCTGCAAATTTTTTAAACAACAGCAAGATATATCTTGACCAAGCAGTACTGGAATGATCCTTAGTAACCCTCTACAAAAGTTAAGTTTGATGCTTATGTAGGTTTTAGATTTAAAAATGAAATCTTATATATATTTTCTCTCCTCAAAAACTACAAGACACAGAGCTTAGATATTTGGGATGTAGCATCACCTTGTGGTTTTCTACTATAGTAATACAAATTATGACTGGGGTAATAAATTTGGCCTGAATCAAAGGTTCGCTTATATATATATATATATATATATATATATATATATATATATATATATATATATATATATATATATATATATATATATATATATTCACACATATCTTCACTTACGGGGCCTATTTATAAGACCGAGTTGAGTGGCATTATTTCATGCAGTCAGTTTTTATATATGCCACTATGTAGGCATATAATGACATTTCCAAACAACAGAACTAAGGCGTACTAAGTTATATATATCAACTATATATTTAATTTTACCATAGGTGAAAACATATTGACCAATAACATAAAACCCCATTAAAAATATATACATTTGTGGGACATATATCATTTACTACTAAAACCGGCCTACGGGCACTATGTTAGAAGGGTAGCCTACGCCCCCATACATCGTTTTAAACATGCCAGAGTTGCGAGGCCTTATGTATGCCCCACATTAAATATAAACCCCACAGGTATGGTCTCAAATAGACCGATGCCCCGTAAATGTATATATAGACCTTTCCTATACTTCAGTTTCATAGGATATTTATGACATTTATATATAATCTATATACAGGGCTGTTGTTAATTTATGAAGTAATTTCATTTATCTTCTTTAATAACAGGAAGTTTGTTGTATTAAAAATTTGTTATAAAGATTGTAGCTATATAAATAATGTCCTTGGGTAAAATTAGCCCCACCACAGGGGTCACTTAGTTTACATAGAAAAACACATTTAAATCCTCTTGACTCTCAAGCTTTGATATTTGGCATGTAGCCTTTTGGACCTCTTTGAAAGATGTTTGTTGGATGCTTTTGGGTCACTAAATGTTTACACAGACTTGTATAAAAATTTGTATTTTGAAACTACTATGCCCATAGCAGAGACATTTGGCATGAAGCATAATACCTTATCGGTCTTAAAAAGTTATAATAAATAATGCCCCTGGGTTATAAATAATGCCCCTGGGTTATAACTTGTCTGCTTCTGGGGTCACAATTGTGACTCTATCAAGGGCAGTCTTGTGCCCACTTGTTGTTTTATTTGTTGTTGGTGTTGTTGTTGTTTATTTGTTGTTTTTGTTTGTTTTTTTTGTTTTTTGTTTGTTTGGTTTTGGGTTTTTTTTTTTTGGGGGGGGGGGGGGAGGGTATGCAGCTTCATAATTCGGCACAATATTTCAGATTTCAGTAACTAATATAAAATATACATTGGATGATATTTTTTTCTCTTGTTTTTTTTTCAGGGTTCACCTTCAGGTGTTACAACAATGCAGGCAACCTTGGATGACAAGACGAGACAGGAAATTAAAGCCTGTATGGATCTCCTTGATAAAAAAACAGATGTAAGTCATATCATAGTATACATACTGTGCAAAAACAATGGTTGTAGAAATACATGTTTCTGTTTTACCCATATTTGTGCTATATTGATATAAGATTAGCCCAGCTTTGAAATTGGATCAGTCTATTCAAAGTTTGAGGTATTTCATAAATTTAGCTATTGACAGTATAGAGCCTGGTCAGACTGCACTGATAGATGGTCTGAAGACAAAAACGTTAAATTTAAAACATGCATGTCCAGGTATTAAGATTGTCAAGTTATGAAATTTCATACAACTGTTTCTGATCTTGACATGGATTTAGAAATTTAGAATATTTTTCACATGGAAAAAGAAAAAAACCCAAACAAACAAACAAACAAACAAACAAACAAAAAAACCCAACAAACTATGCAGCATGTATACAAACGGTTAAAGGTTCTACTAAAGTACCCTTAAATAAGTCACAGACGTTCATTTTAAATAAGTGTAATCCGGAACTCGGCAAATGTGGGTTTTTCTGTGCTCATCCCCCGGTACAAACAATTTTTTACAGTTATAGCTTCACAGTGCTCTACCAGTCACAAAAGATAAGTCTACCTGTTGCACTTTCTTTCGAGGCTGTAACTGTAAAGATTTGTTTGTACCCCAGGATTAGCCATGTAGCTAGGAAACCCCCAAAATATTCTTTATATTGGAGTAAGTCTATTTCCCATAACGAATCAAAAGATGATAATTTATGGGACCAATCAAAAGATGAATGTTTATGGGAAAATAATAGTGGTGAATGTTTATGGGAAAATAATAGTGGTGACCCAGGTGCAACAATATATTGATACTCTTTGTACTGTTATATCAAAGTACTCTTGTACTGTTATATTTTATTTTGATATTTGAGTTCAATATATAATCACACATTCTGACTATTTCAAGCTATTCAACCTTGTTTATGTACAAACTCATTTTTTATATAAAAACTTAAATGTGTTAAAGAGTAACCTTTCAAACTTGTTAAAAGAAAAGTGTTTTTAGAGCTTTGATATTTTGAAAATAAACAAAATCTTTAGTTTATAAAGTTTCTCATAAAAATCAATGTATTGCAAAATGTGTTGACTGCATGACAATATATCTAAATTCAGGTTTGACTGTATCACAATATATCTAAATTCAGGTTTGACTGTATCACAATATATCTAAATTCAGGTTTGACTGTATCACAATATATCCAAATACAGGTTTAACTATCCCGATATGTATTTGACTGTATCCTTATACAGGTTTGACTGTATTGCAATATATTCCAATATAAGTTTGACTGTATCCTGCACACATACTGTATAAGTGGATATTTCCACGTGTCTAAGAGTTGGTGATTTAAAATTTCCAGACATTTCATGCGAGGAAATATTAGCGAATCATGTAAGGGTAGCATTTAATGACAGGTTGGTTGGTATTTAGGCTAGAGAAAATTTTTGGATTTTCATCCCAAATTTTCTAAATTCGCCCAAATTTTTCCGTTTCGCTTAAATTTTTCACTTAAAAAAGCCCGTAAAAAAAAGTTTTTTCAGGGTGAAAAATAACAATGTGTGTTGTGTTTTATTTTAAAGGGGGACAAAAAATTTTCGTTTTTATGCACTTTAAAAAAGGGAGAAATTTGTGATAGACTACCAAAACCAAGATAAAATTTCAGGTTTGTATATCTTATATATCCTATAAAATAACATGGAGGAGAATATGATTTCCACACCCCTCACACAGTCCATCAAATATTTCAAAACAATCACTGAATTTTAACTTTCAATATGTTGTGAAATAAAATTTTATGAAGTTAGTTTATTCTATCAAATCTTTTTTTATCAAATCATTGAAGCATTTGTCATTTTGAAATTGATTTGGGTCTTTATACATGTTATACATAAAATACTATTGTAGATTTGAGAAACTTACTGCGTCAGTCAAGTGTAAAAACACCTTGCCCCTCCCACACACACACATGGAAATAGTGTAAACTTGGCAAATTTAATAGGGAGAAACTGTTGATTCTTCTTTCTAGTGGGTTGGATCCTTGGGAAGCAACAAACTTTTCATTTAAATATATTACAATGAATGAAAAATAATTAGTAGTATTTTTGTCAGTACACGACAGTGTAAAGGTTATTTATACAAACATTATGATTATTTTTCTGATAAGACTTGACATATTTGTTATATAATGATAAATTTGACATATTTATAATCCTTTATAACATGTTTCTAAAATTTTATATGACATTATTTACAGCAAACCTTGCCCACATTCAGCAACAACCACAGAGTGCCAATCGTACAGAATTGGAGACAAAGTTCAAACAAGAAAAAGAAGAAATGGACAGGCAGCTTCTGTCTGCTGCTCAACAAATTCTACAACAAAGACTGGTGCGTCTGTTGTTTAATTGTTGTTTTTGTTTTTCAGCATTTTCATCAATTCCTGTCATTCAATAGACATTATGTAAAGAAGCGATTATTTAAATAGGCCCTCTAGGCTGATCGGATAACCTTAGGTTTATGACTTAAAATGACTCTTCTAAATTGCTCTTAGTTTGAATCCAGCCAGTTACTTAAAATTTCATATGCACAGATTAAAAAATTACTTGTTAAAGAAATAAACTCTGAGAATAAAACATGTCTTGTGTATTAGGCATTAAAACAAACATAGAAATAATAGGCTGAAAAAATCTGTGAAATACATCTAACGCAGTGATTTGATAATGTATTGTATGTTTTTCAGTCTTTAGCAAGCAAACATAACGACACATTGGGAATGCTGGATAAGTTGACAAAGCGTGTTGTTGATGATGAATTGATTGCCTGGACACAGAAACAAAAGTTGGCACTGAATGGAGCACCATTTGACACTTCCATGATTGATGTGCTTCAGAAATGGTAAATAACAAATGAGCCGCGTCATTACAAAACCAACGTAATGCGTTTGCGACCAGCATGGATTCAGACCAGCCTGCGCATCCGCGCAGTCTGATCAGGATCCATGCTGTTCGCTATCTGTTTCTCTATTCGTAATAGAGTTGGTAAGCGAACAGCATGTATCCTGATCAGACTGCGCGGATACGCAGGCTGGCCTGGATCCATGCTGGTCACAAACCCATTATGTTGGTTTTGTCATGGCGCGGCTCAAATAGTCTTTTGATTTCAGAAATAATTTAACACCAACAGTGATTTTATAGCTAAATAAAATCACTGTTTGGCGTTCGGATCAGAGAAATAATATCACAAGGGCGTAGCCTGGGTGATAATGATGCTCATGTGAACGACAAACAGTGTTTTTATTTAGCTGTAAAATCGCTGCTTTTGATATATATTTCAAATTCTAACACAGCATCAACAAAAAATGCTGCGGTAATTGATATCAAGCTAAATTGTAGCTGATTTGTTTTTGTACTAATAAATGTCATTGTGTCAACATTGATTTTATAGTATATTACACACACAATCAATAGGGACATATGAGAGTCATGTTAGAATTAAGATATAGTTGCAGGTGTTAGTAGTAGGAAAAGTTGTGGGAACACATATTGGTCAGCAGCCCTCAGAAGATAAATAGTATTACCATACTTTCTTATTGAGAGCTACTACCCCTTAATCCCTGCCTTTTTACATGTTTGTTTTCTTAAACTGCAACAGAATTCAGAGTAACACTTACAAACAGAATGAATTGCATGCACAATCATTTAGTTTTAGGGATCAGCTAAACTAGATTCTATTCAAGTTGTGTTATGCCTTATTCTCATCGATTCGATACTTTTCGTGGATTAGATACGTCATGTAACCCCCGTTCACACAGAGCTGCGACTTTAGGACGATCATGCCGATCAATCCACGATCTGAAAAGGTATTGGATCGGGGCCAATTGGGGTCGATCGGCGTCGAAATCGAACAATTTGGCAAATTTTGGTCTTCCTTACAACTGTACTACGATGTTCCCACGTCAAACGCGCTGCTGACATGCTTCTACTTCGATGATACGCTGACCGATGCCGACCAGCGGCGGCGTTTACTGCGTTTATACTACGCTGCCGCTACGACATTCAAACTCGCTCATGACGCTACGCAGACATAGAAGACTGTACAACGATATCGCTACGACGGTGCCAATCATATAACGCTTGTAGTACGCCTCTTGGACGATTTTGGCGATGATATATATATATCTTGGGTTTCAAAAATTACTTTTCATTTACTTCCAAACTTCAAACATGAACGGACGTATTAATGCTGATCTGATTCATCTGGCTTTACTTCAGCAAAAACAAATATTGGTTGAAATTGTAATTGCACAGATTGTTAACAGGCGGAGGCGCAGAAGGAGGCCAAGAAGATACTGGGTACGGACATGGCTATCTGCAGAAAGGAGACTCCAGTTTAGACAATTATGATACACTGCTGAGAGAACTCCGAATGGAAGACACCACTTCCTCAGATTATGATTGGTCAAATAGCAGCGCTATTAAAACAAACTGCTACCTGACAGGTCGTGGTAAGGTCATGGTAGGTTTTCGTAGGATCGTCATGAACGTAGAGAGATCGTAGTGGGAACGTAGTAAGAACATAGTGGGAACGATGTATAAGCGTACTCGGTATGTTCCCGACTGTACTACGCTTTTACTGCGCCTTTAATACGCCCTTGAAGAACTATCCACGATGCTTCCGCGCTGCTTGTACGATTACGGCGCTTCTACCACGCTCTTTTTACGACTTTACCCCGATTCTTGTTGGACACGATCCCGCTACGATTGTTTTGACCACGTTCAAAACAAACGTGGCGAGAGCGTAGAGCTTTCCGATCATGAAGACGCTACCGCGATCATACTGCGCTTATGTAGACTCCACTACGTTTCTCCTACGATTTGCCACGTTTTCGGCCACGTTTTCGGCCACGCTTAGATCGTAGTAGAAGCAGCGCCTATGTGTGAACGGGGGATTACCGTACCGAATACGAGCTCGTGACGCCATCATAAAAAACATTGCTGTCTTAAGTTTGGCAGTGATTTTATACTTGACACCCTCATTAAAAAACATTGCTGTCTTAAGTTTTGGCAGTGATTTTATACTGACACCCTCATTAAAAAACATTGTTGTCTTAAGTTTTGGCAGTGATTTGCTGGAACAATATTACTGAACCACAAGTTACATAAAATAAATACATGAATATATCCTAAAAGTGCAGTTATGAATCAGAAATCAACATGAATGTACTATAAAATACCAGTTATGATTCAGATGGTAGGCAATTGTAAAATGGTATAGGAAATAGAAAGAAATATTTTAAGTTGCTTTGCAGACTTGTTTTTAGCTTGACTATTCAAAGAATAAGGAGAGATATTGTGCTCACAACAGTGTAATCATTGCTGTCATACTAAGAATTAGTTCTTGCATGCAATTTTGTATCTCTAAAATTAATGCAGAGAATGGGTTAAAACTTCACTCTGTGATTAACTAACATGATTGGCACAAGTCCCATAACTCTGAGGTACTTTTTTTACAGAGTTATACCCCTGACTTACTGGGAAGCACTGAGAATAGTGAAGCATGCTGTGTCTTGTTAATTTTGATTTTGGAAATGTCTATTAACAGTGCTAGTGAATTTAATGTAAAAATATTATAATTGAATAACAAGCAATATAGATTTGGTCAAATTTCATGGCATGGCTTCATTTTGGTGGCGTAGGCATGTTTAATGTTAAATTTTTTTTATAAAAGTTATAGTTAAGAAAGTAGTGGTTTATCATTTTTTCTCCCTATAACTGTTACAGGTGTGAAGTGTTAGCAGACCTTATCTGGCGTAACAGAATGCAGATAATTAAAGTAGATTTATTACGACAGCAATTACCAATAGACATTCCTCAAGGTCAAACCGACCTTCAACCAGATCTTAACCATATCGTAACTGGTCTACTCTCCAGCCTTGTTACCAGGTATGCGTTGTTTCTGTTGAGCTTTAATATCATACTAATCATTTGATATCAATTTTAGACTGAATCGTTAAATTTAACTGCATATTTCCTTCTTTATACGGCTCATCCACCGAAATGACAACTAGACAAACCTGTAATGCAGATTGTATTTGAAGCTTATGTTGATTATAGTGTGTTTGAATACTGACAGGGGGTGTCCATGGCCGAGTGGTTAACGTCATTGACTTAAACCACTAACCCCTCACTGCTGTTGGTTTAAACAGGGACTTTGGATTCTTTCATTGAGGAAGCTATACAACAATCTTATGGGACGTCGGTGGTTCTACTCAGGTGCTTGCCTGTGCCTGAAATAATGTATGGAAGAGTTCCTTAGGTCTGCTTCCACCAGTTAAGCTGGAAAGTCGCCATATGACCTATACTATGTTGATGGGATGTAAAACCAACCTAAAAAAAACCCGGAAAAAACAACAATACTTACTGAGGATCAATAACATGATTTCAATATGTGAAGCCAATAGCTGATTTTTATAGGTGAAAAAATATATGTGAGAGAATTCAAATTTTTTAGATGATTTTATGAATTAAGGTCTGTTTATTTTCAGGGGAGTTTAGAACCTGTAACTTAAAGATATTCTGAAGTCACATTTTGACCAAAAAGATAGGTTGATTCGATTTAAATATGCTTTTATTTATTTTCATGAAATAAAGGAATGATGTACTATTTTTCTGTTTCAGTACATTTATAGTAGAGCAGCAGCCTCCTCAAGTTTTGAAGAAAGACTCAAGGTTTACAGCAACTGTACGACTGTTGGTAGGTGGTAAACTCAATCTTCAACTCACTCCACCGAGAGTTACAGCTACAATTATCAGGTTTGTCTTCATAGTCCGGTATTGTTAGAAATATTTTTACCCCTCATGGTCAAGTTTATGAATATTGCTTAAATTACCATAGTTTTGTTATGAATGGACAAGTATGTTTCTAAAACCAAAAGAAAATAAGTGTTGCCCCAGTCTGATGGGCGCTTTTGTTAAAGGGAGTTTTTTTGACAAAAAATTTTAAATAAGATACGATGAGACTCATTTGAAATGAAAAAAAAGGGTTATTTTAATGATAACGTTTGTTTTGCAATTTTTAAAATATAGGAGGATGAAAAAAAGATTAAACTTTTAAAATTATTCAAAAAACAACAAACAACAAAAACAAAAATAAACAGTTATGCTATGTAAAACCTTCCTTCCCTTATAGTATATCTCAAGAATTTAAACAATGTAGAGGCTAAGAAGTAAAATAACGTTGGCATTAAGGAATTTCATGCTTTAAAAATATGCAACTTAAAGGATGACTTCAACAAAATAAAGGAAAAAAAAACAACAACAAAAAATATTTATGTTTTGTAATTCCCGCCTTTCCCTATAGAATATTCTTTATAAGGATCCATGCTGTTTGCTTACCAACCCTATTAAAGGTAGAAAACTGATAGCGAACAGCATGGATCCTGATCAGACTGTGCGGATGCTCATTTTTGTTCCTCAGTGAGCAGCAGGCAAGAACATTCTTACAGAACGAGGACAGAAGGCAGCATCAGAAATGTGGAAATATTTTAAACAATGAAGGTCTCATGGACTATCACCAGCATTCTGGACAACTGAGTATCACATTTAGAAATATGGTAAATATAAGTTACTAGTTTGAACTTTTTGTTGAAAATATTGTACCATTTAACTTATTGCATTTTTTTGTTGGGACAAATGGCCATCTTTACTGGTGGGGGAAGGGGCAGTAATGCCCAGTAGTACATTTTAAGACTGGAGGATAAATGCCCTGGCTTCACCTCAGGCCTTTATCTTTATTCAAGGCCCAGGTAAGGCCCTGTGCTTTAGAGGCTGACAATACACCCTGACTGTATGGTAAAGGCAAAGGACCTCAAATCGCCTCTCCACTGATATACAATCATGACAGTAAATTTTGAGGGTTGACTGCAAAACTGCAGTAATTTATATGAGATAAAGAAGTACTTACAGTTTTGCGTTAACCCTCAAATTGAATCCTTTCATGGTAGAGAGCTGTCCTACTAGGTTAAGTTTTGATCGATAGTTCTTCCAAGGTACCCCTTGTGCCTGAGGAAATAAACATAGAATATGAAATTAAAAGCAGGAATGTCTATGATCACCTTCACAAAAAGAATGTCACTTTCAACACCAACAAAAAGCACAATAACCAGATAATAGTCTATTACAGCTTCTACTTCTATTGCCAATGCCAAACCAAATTTGTTCCTTTAAAGTTTTCAGTGTCCTTGATTTCTTTTTTAATTTTATTTTGTTCTTTAAATATTTATGGATTGTTTTTTTTCAAAATGAATGTTTCCAATACTTTGACTTGATTACTCTGACTTGCAGACCCAGACAATTTAAAGAATTAGATATTTGATAATACTATTTACAATTAATTACAGCAATTGAAGAATATCAAGCGTGCAGATAGAAGAGGGGCGGAGGGACATGCAAGTATTAGTTTCATGATTTATTCTCTAATCTTAACATGTCTTAATGTAATAAATAATAATTTTCTGACAATGTCCCCCCCCCGGAGAGAAAAAAAGAAGAAAAGAAAAGAATTGAAATTTATTGTTCAAAACATAGTGCTTACAATTAATACAGTACTTCTAATGGCTTTAGAAATGCCTTGTTACGGATTTTATTACATTGTTAAATACATTAAACTGGTTTAACTGAGGGAGGAAATATGTTTTATTTTATCCCTTAACATTCTGAAATTATATTTAAGTTTAACTACTAGCATAGAGCCAGGTCAACCTCCACGCCCTTGCATTGTGACATGGCTCTTTTGCCCCAGTAGGTTCGAATTCCCTCTAGGGACTTACGATTCTTTCATGTGAGGAAGCTTTACAGCTAGCTTACGGAATATCTGTGGTGGTTCTACTCAGATGCCAGCTTTTGCCTGAAAATTGCATCATTTTGCATGGAGAGGCGCTGAGGTCTTCCTGCACCAGTAAATCTGGAATGTCGCCAAATGACCTATACTGTGTTGGTGTGACATTAAACCCAACCAAAACAGTAAGATGACTGACTATCATATACCACTAGTATACAACCAGTATTCAGCCACATACCATGCACACCAATGCTGTCTGACCAGACTGTATATTATTGATATAACAATTTTAGTATTTACAATAATGTTACCCTGTTTAATAATTTTGACAGTTTGACAGAACCTGGACAAACCCAAACAACATATCCAGCAATTATATAAATATTTTACTAGATTCGAGATTGCTAAACTTTTGATTTGATTATTATGTTTTTATTTTTAATTTAAACAGACAGTAGCAGAGGAGAAATTTTGTATCTATTTTTCATCGGACTTTAATGTTGGTGGTAACGAGTTAAAGTTTCAGGTCTGGGTGAGTTTTGTTATGTGCTTCTAGCTTTATCTCAAGATTTCTTGCATATATGTTACCATCTGGTATAGCTTTGAAGCGGTGACTGGTGGAGTATTTTCTTTTTTGCACATGTCCAAATTGTGTTTTAATTATTGATTAAGTGTTTTGTCTAAAATGAATTGATAAAAACATAAAAGATTAGAAAAACAAAACTAATGAGCATTTGTTAGGTAGTGATAAACACAACATAAGGTAAATATTTAGGAACTAATGTTTCAGAACATAGATTGATTGAAATTATCCGTTCAATATTTAATTCAGTTATGTTAGAAATGTCCATAATATTTTTAAATAGAATGTTTTAAGACAAAATATTCTTAAAGCCATAAATCCTGTACTTTATCCTGTTGTGTTGATTGGTCGTAAAGCTTTAAGTCATATACTTTATCCCTTTGTGTTGAGTGTCATTGAAAGCATAAATCTTAGACATTATTCCTTTGGAAACCCATCAATCCCATGCCTTATTCCTTTGTAAAGCCATAAATTCTATACCTTATTCCTTTGTAAAGCCATAAGTCCCATGCCTTATTCCTTTGAAAAACATAAATCCCATGCCTTATTCCTTTGTTAACCCATATATCTCATACCTTATACCTTTGTTAAACCATAAATCCCATACCTTATTCCTTTGTAAGCCATAAAACCCATTCCTTATTTCTTTGTAAAGCCATAAATACCATACCTTATTCCTTTGTTAAGCCATAAATCTATGCCTTATTCATTTATTAAGCTATAAACACTATTCCTTATTCCTTTGTAAAGCCATAAATACCATATCTTATTCCTTTGTTAAGCCATAAATCCCATGCCTTATTCATTTATTAAGCTATAAATGACATTCCTTATTCCTTTGTAAAGCCATAAATACCATACATATTTGCTTTGTTAAGCCATAAATCCCATACCTTATTCATTTATTAAGCCATAAACACCATTCCTATGTAAAGCCATAAATCCTATACATTATTCCTTTGTAAAGCCATAAATCCCATTTTTTTACCTGTTGATAGAAAGGAAATAGGCAGCTACAAAGTAATAAGCAAAATTCTATAAAAAAGCACCTAAATCCTCTGAAGTGATTATTATTTTCCTATGAAGAAAGGCCAAATAGGTATGATTTAATAGTTTAATAATGGATTTAGAACATATTAAATGTTTATCACATAAAGGTGGCAGCATTGAATCTGAAATAATTTACAATAAAATAAAAAAAATTAAAATGAAAATAGGCCTTTAGATTTGATAAATAAGACCCGATTTTGGATATTTTGATTCTGAGAAATCTATGACTTCTATGGGTCAAACTTGAAATGAAAAAGTGTAAAATATATCTCTAGAAAAAATAACATTTAAACTTAAAAAAAGAAGAAGATAAATTGCTGTAGAAAAATGTGCACCTAAAGATGTTTTAATGTTTTTTCACCCATTAACTAGTGAAACATTTTATTATATCTCTCCAGTTCATGTCATATAAATCCTCATGAGTGTTGATATGTTAGTGAATTAAGTACAATTTTATACTATTTAATATTTGATATGGAAGCTGAGGAAGTTTGCCGACTTATGAATTTACAGATGACCTCTATTAGAATTAGAGTGAAATAGTTTTACTATTAATTTTTAAAGAAATCATTAAAATATTAGCAAAAGCATATTAAATTTATTATATTTAATAAAGGTGAAGAAGACACTTAAGAGCCGAAATATTAGTTATCAGCATTAAAAAATCCTTAAAACTTATCTTGTGTTGATTGTCTGTTCAACATAATTCATTTTCTTTAAAAGAATAATAAAAGATTTTTTTAAAAAGTAGATATTTTTCTTTCGGTCTCTGGTAGGATCTGAACTCAATTTTCAAGGATTTTTTTTCCCCACAGACCCTGTCATTGCCAGTAGTGGTCACTGTACATGGGAACCAGGAATGCCAGGCTACAGCAACTTATCTTTGGGACAACCAGTTCTCAGAACCAGTGAGTTTATTCTTTGTTTTATTTATTTGTAATAATTACCAACTTATTATTGTTTTTTTTTTCCAGCTGTTAAAATGATAAAACTGCAACGCTTTAAGAATTGTGAAAGCTAGCCAACAATTGGCAGTTTGAAAGGTCACAAGTAGTTGACCTCCTATTGTTATCGTCAGGTGTAGCATTAATGTGCAGCATTAATTAGGAGCTGATTTTTATCAGATTGCAGATGAAGGCAAACAAATTATTTCATGTTCATTTGTCATACTGTCCATCTGATGAAACAAATTGCATGATTAAAGGTATTTGCTTATTATTATTCAGTTCAGTTTACCCTTTGTCTCTTAGCAGCAACTGATTCTTTTGATTCAACTAGTGCAAACCACAATCAGCTGGTATATCTGTGCCTTCATGGTCTGCACTGTTTGTTATTCAGCCTGTAAATGATGTATTGAAAGTTTTACCTTTAAATGAATGGCTTTGTTAAGATTGTAAAATTGTACATGTCTGTTTAATATATATGTATGAAGCATGTAAAGGGCTAAATTTATTATAAAGTTTGAGTTTTAATGAGAATTTTGAAGGAGGTTCTTTAAGGGTTTTTGTTGTATCTTTTTTTTTTATTTTCCTTTAGTTTTACATGTCAATCATATATATATTCTACAACTTGGATCTTTGAATTCTGTCATATGAGCAAATTTTCAAGTTAGTTTGATATGTGGAGGTTTGTGAAACAATGAAATATTGCTTGAAGTGATATAAAGACTAACCTGTTAACAAAGGTCATGTAAGGGAAAGACAGAGCATGGCTTTTATAGACATGTTGGCTTTATTTTCATGTGACTGTTTGTTTAATTAATGAAGGAGGAAGTGTCGAAAAATGGCCTTTATTTACAGGATGATCATTTTTTTGAGGTGATCTTTGGTTTGACTGTATCCAGTTCCTCTCTTCTACTTTAGCCTTGAAATTTGACAAATCCTCATAAAAATGTTGATTTTGCATAAATTTTACTAAAACTAAAGATATTCTTTATATACATGTTTTGAGCTAAAAATGATGAACACTATTTGCTATACATTTCTTTCTTTCAGGCAAGAATACCCTTTCAAGTGCCGGACAAAGTTCCTTGGTCAGAGGTGGCTAAAATGCTGTCTACAAAGTTCTGCGCAATGACTGGACGAGGTCTTAGTGACATTAATCTTAAATACCTGGGCAATAAATTGTTTGGTATGAGTGGAACTGTAGACTTTAGCAGTGCTGTTGTCTCCTGGACTCAGTTTTACAAGGCAAATAAATATTAGCAGGATTTAAATTAATTTAACAAAGAGGAACAAATGCTCTCGTTTAAATACACAGATAGATTGAAAAAAAAAATAACTTTTGTACCTTTTTATTAATGAACAAAAAATCATTACTTTCAAAGTTTGTTACAGCAAACTACCATAGATTAACCTTTCCCTACTTAATTTGTAAAGATGCTTTTCACATAGCAATAATTACCTCCCCTGGCTGCCATTTTCATATGCTTAAGATACATGTAAGATAAAAATCTTTAATTGTTATATCATCTTCATGAAAACTGTTAAAAATCTTTTACATACTGGTGCTGTAATTATGTTTTGGTGCATTTATATAAAATAATTTGACATTGCATGTAAATCATATTAAATTATATTTTGCCATTAATATTATATAGAATATTGACCCCCGAAATGGCTGCCACTTTTTGGCAAGGGAGGTAAATATTGTAATAATCAGGATTTGTCTTTAATATTCAGTACTTATTTAATTTTATATTTAGAACTAGCTGATGGTAAAAATGGCTGTTTCTATAATTTGAGGTAAACCAAGCTTATTAATAAGAGACAGCCATTAAATCTTACATATTCAAATAAAAGAATGCAGGCCCCTAAATTTACCAAATCTGCAGCAAATATCTAACAGAAAATCTAACAGAAAAAATAAAAAGTGATGTTTTTTTTTTTTGACAAGTATAATTTGATCTGTTTCACGACTTTTTTTGCCAGCGTAATATTGTATGTCTTTACCATTTTCTATATCACATACTTCAACAGCGTTTTTTCCCTACTTTGGGAATGGTGCTGGTACCAGACTGATTGGAAAAAATGCGTTATTTTGACTTAAATTTGGAATTTATTTATGCATTTTTTCAGCTACAAATAAGATAAGTCATCACGAATAAAGATAGCTTTCGTAGAATAAAAATTAAAAGATAAAACATCTGGTAACAAAGTGATCCCTTAGAAGCATTAATTAATCACAACAAAATTATATAATAATTGCAGACTCGGTTTGATTGAGTTTGTACATGAGGGATAATGAATAAGTGCAACATTCCTAACGGCCCCTAGCACCGGCTTGAGCGGTACACATAAGTTGTTTTCATTTTAAATTAATTGAGCGGTACTCAATTCTCAACACTTAATTGATTTTGGAAGGACCAGAAAAATATAACAACACTGAAGTGAAATGAAATAAAGTCACATTGCATGTGTGTACATGTACAAGATTTATGCACAACTTGTCATGAGAAATTGAAGCTAATGAAAACATTGAATCTTTCAAATTCAATGAAAGATTTGATCATATTACGTAAAAGAGGAAATTATATGAAAATCTATATTGGTAAGTCTATATTTTTATATATGTTTATAAACATGTATTTTACAGGAAAATTTACCAGGAAGAAATTTTACATTTTGGCAGTGGTTCTGGTCAGTGGGCAAACTGGTAAAGGAACATTTAAAGGAGCCGTGGACAGATGGGTATGTATCGTTAGATTGTAGGCATAGATAATCCTGCTTTATGGTTATACATCAGATAATGGGGAAAACATTTTTGTAGTGTGCAGTATTAGGGAGTAGTTGGGCAACATGTGTTATGATATACTTGGTGCCTCTGTTGCCAAGTGGTTAAGACCGTTGACTTTTCCTACTGGTCTCAAATTGGTTCGGATCCAAGTAGGTACTTGTTCAGTATCCTGTACAAAATCTTTCCCTCCTATTCAGTCAATAGATCTGTAGACATTTTTTAACAAAAATAATGAACAGATTAGTTCAGTTTGCCCGATAGTCAAGTCAATTTTTACGTATATTTAGCATGGTAACGGTTATTGCTTGGTGCGTAACCTTATATTGAGGGTTGACCGCAAAACTGCGGTAATTTATATGAAGTAAAGAAAGACTTACAACAGATTTGCGTTCAACCCTCGAAATTTCAATTATTTATGAAAAAATTTGTAACTGTGAGTATGAAATCACCAATTGTACGGGATGTTTAAGTTACTGTTAGGTTTTGTTGACCGGAAGGAATCTGAAGACCTGATATCACAGAGTTCTAGGGGTACTTTCCTCCTTCGGTTCAGTGAATCAGAGCTAGGGGGTATAACTGTTGCCTGGGTAGTTGACAGGAAAAACTGTACCCCCGCTGATAAATGGATGATGGGTAATACAGCATCTAACATGTCGTGAAGTGTTTACATTATGTGTGGTGTGATGATTAAACAAAACAATTCTCAATCTGTACTCATTGTTGCACTGTGTAGAAGTATTTGTTTCAAATGTCAATGTGGGTCAAGATTATCAGCATGCACTTCTGAGATTTGTTATCATTTAGATGACTAGAAGAATATTCTTTGTATAGTTTCGTTGTGTGATTTCAGTCTGCATTTTTACAATACTTGAAAAGCAGACAAAATATAATGCAAAGTACTTCTTTGGCAGGTTGTTACTGACAAGGTGGTTTTCTGGAGTTTTTGAGAGACTCCCAAAGATTTTTTAGTAAAACCTCATGGAGGTTTTAATTTAGTAAAACATGGAGGTTTTAAAAAAATCGGTTCAAGTTTTGTGTTTTAACTTTTATTCTAATTTTGTTTTATTGTAACACGGTAACACTAGTTACAACTAGCTATAATTGTTTCATTAACATAGATGCATTTGCTGATGAAAACTATTAAGAAAGAATTCTCTCCCCCCCCCCAAAAAAAAAACCACCGTTATTTGGTTACACTATAATTTTGACACTGTTACACAGGTAAATGGGTAAATGGGTAATTGGTTACTGTTTTTCTATTAGATTTCATTTATGCTTCAATACTAAACTTCCTTACTATTTTAGGTCAATAATAGGGTTCATGGACAGAACTGAGTCTAGAGATCATTTGTTGTCCCGACCTAATGGAACATTTTTATTACGGTTCAGCGATGGGACGAAAGGAGGAATTACGATAGTGTGGGTAGCTGATCAGCAAGATAAACCCGGTATGATAACATGATAAATATATATATGCCGATATACCGTGCCGTTTCCAAAAACAATGATTTAATGTATAATATAAAAAGTATAATAAAAACTGTTATTAGAACAGCCCTATAAATGTCTAATTCTTCAACATTGATCTACTTTGATTGTACTTTCCATGCTGAAGTTATGAAAATGTCACTTCTCTATTTAAGAAGAAAAAAATGTTCACTTATTTATTGTATTAATATGATGTTTATAATGTACATATTTATGTTGTCTAATTGTTGATTGTGATTGTATTTTATGTTGTTTTGTATATACTGAGGCCCGCATGGAAGATCGGGAAACTGAATGTGTTAGCTTCATTAAATAAAGTTATTACTTACTTACTTACTATGCTCATCTTTTGGTTAAATACTTTTATTGCAGAAATTTATTAAAATCTATCTAGGAAATTTATCTAATTTGAATGAAAGAATGCATAAACTATGTTTGTGAAGCTGCATCCAAATTCCCTGTTACAAAGGTCAATAAATTTGATTTTTTTAAATGCCATTTTCTTTTTAACAACACTGTAGTCGTATTATGTTTACCTATAATTCAGTGAGTTTAAAACGTATCTTCTCTGAGTATATTTCAAGGAAGGTTATTTTACATTTAATAAGAGACTGTTTAGCAACTTTCAGTATTTTCAAGTATCAAATTTGAGCATAATATATCTCTAACAGAATATTGTAAATATTTGTCTTAACAATTTAAAGTTTTTTTTGTACATATGAAAGAAACTTCAAAATCTCTTTTGATTGTAGAATCACTAGGACATTTGAAAGTTATAAGCGTTAAGATTTTTTATGGAAAATTAAAAATAGTTGTATACTATGTTGTTAAGTGAACAACTATGGTAATTTAACTTAATATTAATTAAAATAACCTATAATATGATTGTATTGTTTAAATATGCATAAAACAGTGAAATTTTGTTGTTTTCATAATCTTATCGCTGATTCTCGAAAAACTTGTAACATAAAGTAGCTATGTTATTTAACACTTATGAATATTGTAAGTTAAAAGAATAAAATGTTATGGAACAAAATGTTAGGCTGCTATTTGAGATAGACATTTTACTTTTTAGCCATGCTTTTTTGCTAGAGCTGCTTTCATACAGGTGTTTAGAAAGTTTTTTTTCAAAATGCTATTAATTTTTGCAGCAGAAATATAGCATTATACTATTAGCTTTTGATTAACATTGAGATTTTGAAGAGTTGCTTTTTACATATCTGGCATGCACTAAACAGCATCTATTTATAAATATTTTCAATACCAAGAATTAAAATGGTTAGTGTTGCTGATTATACAATGTATCTAAATTCAACCTATGGAATTTTTAATGATAAATGGGTACTTTTTCTTTTTTTATGGTTCCAAAAAATGCTACGTCTATTCTATTCTCTACAAGTTTTATTATAATTTTTTACAGTTAAAGTAAAGATATACACGGTATATTGAAAAATCATTTCATGAAAATATTAAGCATCTGTTACAGAAAGATTTATTACTATAGATGCGAAGTCACCATTTCATTCTGTTTTATCAAAAGAGCTCAAAAGATTTACATTCTGTTGGGCTCCAGTTAAAACTTTGTCAATGTCAAGACTGAGGCAAAATAAAGACTTGCCATTCATATTAAAATTTCTAAATTTTGTTAATTTACAAACTAAGTATTTTTTTATTATATATTTTAATACTTACACAATTTCCTGGTTGTTACTATCAATAACAGCTGATTCAAGGTCATATTTGATCACTCATATACATTTATTTATTTTTATGAAATGTATTTCCTTGAAGGTGAAAGAATGGTATGGAATCTGGCACCATTTACAAGCAAAGACTTTACAATCCGTGGTCTGGCAGATCGTATAAAGGATTTGACTTCCCTAGTTACCCTGTATCCAGATATTCCCAAAGACAACGCCTTTCAGAAATATTACTCTCCACCTACTGCAGGTAATCCCTTGACTTCTGTAAAATATTTCATGAAAATTCTAAGGAAACATTTCTTAAAATTGGTAAAAAGATAATAATTTGCCTCTCAGCACAGTGGGTAAAAATCCAACAGGAACTTTAGGTTCTTGGAAGTGAGGGAGCTAGCTAGCTTACAGAAAGATGGTTGTTTTACTGAGGTAACCAGTCATGTCTTAAGTAATGTCTTTACTGCTCAAACCAATTTATATGAAACTTGACAGGAATGACAGAATAATAAAAATCTTCTTGCATAATGAAATCTCAGGTGATGGTGGGAGAGGTTGGTGGGGGTGGGGGATTATTGGTATGATATAATGCTTGCCATAATTATTGCTGAGATCCCAACCAAATAGGTTAACTGTTATAGTAACAACTTTGTCTTTTAATTTTTTTATACAAACTTTTATTTATTACAGACTTGGCACCCAATTTGGTGCCAGGGGGTTATGTGAAAACAACCTTGATCACCACGATTGATGGTCAGCTGTGAGTATTATATTTTCTATATATTTTGTTCAAATCTAGTATCTTATTTTAGGAAAAGGCATGCATTATGTTGTCTCATTTGGAGGGCAAATGGGAAGGTTGATAAATTGTTCATTTTGACAATTTATACTAGTTACCCAAATGGTAGTGTTCTAAGTGTTGACATCTTGAAATGTTTGTGATTTTCTGAGTTCATAAAAACTGCAAACATATGAGCTAGGAAAAATTTTCAACAGCTTAAGTTCAGTAACAAAACAGATACTGCGAATTCACTTTTTATTCGTGGGCGTAAAATTTCGTGGTTTATCAAAACGGGCATTTTCGTGGGTTCTTAAATTCGTGGATTTTCAATTTCTTGTACAAAAATAAAATAAATTGCCTTATGCAAAGTAATCTTACACTTAATCGCCTCGCATTTTACTAACCCCATGTACATACATATCTTTAAGTATCACACAGCGCTTGTCAATAGATTTAATATTTGCCTCTGGGCATTCATTACACAAAAATTGTCGGAAAAGCGCCGTTGCATGTTTGTAATATATAGAGTAGAGACATGACAAGAAGTATTTGTTGGGATAAAATTTTGTTGGATCTTAAATTCGTGGATTGACCTACCCACGAAAACCACGAAAATTCGTGCCCCACGAATAATAATGATTTTACAGTATTGGAGAATATTTAACAATAGTAATTTTCACACTATTCAATCCTTGATACCTACAAATCATTGATATACCTAACTGATATCTCCTGTGTCAAGCAAAACATTATTCAAACATTACTCTGTGTACTCAATTTGTTGTTGCAACATGATAATTACTAATGTATCAAAAACAAATACAATGTTTTAACAGTATTTAATAATTGCCCCTGCCTTTCAATTTCAAGGTCATTCAGCAAACTAGTACAGATTTCAGTTTTCACATGCATGGTGAAAGTATGTGTAATACTTGTTCAACTAATATGAATATATTGCATGGATTGAAGTAGATTTTGTTTCAGAAAAAAAGGCAATTTGCCAACATTTTCACAAGGGAAAAACTTCAGAAATTGTGATTTTGGAACTTTTCGTATAGTGAAAATAGCCTATTATATAGTACAATTATTTGAGCTAAGTAAATCTGATATTTTCTGCAGGCCCACGGGAACAGGGATGAATGATTACCCACAAAGTCCCCAATATTCTGGACCAGGATCACCGCCGGTGTACCCTGCTCAAGCTATGACTCCACAAGGAGGTGCAACGTAAGTGTGCGACGTGCATTGAGGATGCAGCATTGTGTAGTCTACATGTAAGGGGTTAGATTTGCATGTTTATGTCAGTTGATGTCCTAGCAGTTTGCTTATATAGGCTTCAGTTTATGTCATAGTTTGCTTATATAGGCTTCAGTTTATGTCATAGTTTGCTTATTAAGGATCAGGCTTTCAGTGGTGTTTGATGTATCTTCTGATAGGGGTAACTGATTATTTGGTTTACTTAGAATGAGAAATTGTTTAATGGAGAATTTAGTTTTTTGGTGAGAGAAAATTAGGGTATCTTTGTCAAAGAAAAGGTTAATTGCTGGCTTTTCAACTTGAGTATTCGAAGGATAGGGAGAGCCATTGTGGGTTTCACGCTTTGCTATAGTTTTTGGTTGCAAATTGGTATCTCGATAATTACTGAAAGGAATGAGTTGAAACTCCACTTATTTCAGGACATATTAGGAGGTCATTGTCCAAGGCCCATTACTCATATACCGGTATCTGAATTTGATAAAATAATGGCCCTTTTTGAACTTACATATTCTAAATTATCCAGGATCTTGTTTGACTATCAAGCACTGAGAAGTACTGTGATATATGGACAACTCTTGCTTGGTTGAAATTATAATGGGTAAAGGATTTAAATTTGTACAAAAAACACATTATTTGACTCGAAAAGAATAATTTTCTAACTGCAAGAAGATTATCATATTTCAAAAACAATTTAAGATCTTCTCCATTCATTACAAGTTACGTTGACACATACAAGTATTTGTAATTGGTTATGGTTTTTTCCTTTTTCGCATGTAAATGTAAAGGTCTTTTAGGTTATTTTTTCCCCAGGTTATGGTGTTTTTTAAATTATGTATAAGTTCTTAGAAAATTATTTTCACTGCAATTTTCCTACGGTATTTAGGATTCTCCCCCCTCCTTTAAATATTATAATTATTAAAATCATCAAAAATTGGTTTCCAAAGCAAGTGATTTACTATCTAGCTTGCCAGAGGTCATTGCCGGTGTCTGGTGCATCTGGGGGGGGGGGGGGGGGGTATTTGAGGCCCTCTTGAAATAGCAAAAGTTGTGAAGTGACATTGGTATTGTCAGTATTACTTAAATCCTTAACATCAACTTGAATTAAACTTATGCAAGTTCTCTTCAGGTTGTTTTACTTTTCTCTACTTTCACACCTGTGCTTCATGAAAGAGTGAAACCAGTATAATATATAGTATAAAATCAGTTCTTTAGATTTGCCCCTAGATTAATTATTTCGTGAACATCATATTTTAGTCACTGTGCCTGCCATTCATAGTTTCCTACTTTCATAATATCTACCTGGAGTTTCTTTTTGAAACTTCATTTTTCAACTGTTAACTTTATACAAACTTTGTTTGTGAGGGTATATAGGAGTAAGCTTGTCAGTCCTTCTGTTATTAGAATCAAATTTATGGTTGCCAATGATAGATAATTAGACTTAAAAACAAGTATTGTAATTAATTTTAGTGTACAGCAAGCTCATATGCAGAGATTTGTTGGGAATCGGTTTGAGCCTCAAAGGGTCAAGGTCATTGTTACTAAAAACAGAGAAAAGGTTTTCAGTCATTAACTAGAGTTAAGGATGATCTATTGTAATACCAAATTTAGTATATAGCAAATTATTATGTGGAGACCTTGCTTTGAATTGTCTTTTTACCTCTTAGGGTCAGTGTCAATTTTACTAAGAATAAAAAAAAAAACGGTTTTCTGGTTGATAACTAAAATAAGGAACAAAATGGAGCAATGGATTGTAAGAATATTTTGTACCAATTGCCCTGGTACATACTTTCGGTTATTTGTGAGTTAGTCAATTTTGGAGAAATAATGGCCTTTGTTGTTTTTTCACATGTAAGTAAGAGAGGAATATTCTTCTCAATGTCTCAAACATTTCAAAAGGGACTTTAACAACTTATTATTGGTGAAATAACTGGTATGTGACAGGTCTTATGGGTTATTTTTTCTTCCTTTTATCATTGACACATGAATTCTATGAAGAATGGATCTGTATGAATGAATGATATTTATAAACAATGTTTAGCTTTGTTTAAATGTTATTGTTAATGTTTGCTATTGTATTTCTGTTGAAATATTAAATGTTCAAATGCAGGGTTTGTGATCCTTAAATTGTAATATATATTTCTCTAGTATCAATTTAGTTCATTAGTCCTGCTATACGAGACCATTTAAAGCTCCGCACTTTTTGAATGAAGCTATTGTCATGACCCATTCATTGGTGTCTGCTAGGTTGAACTTTTTGGTATTGTAATTTTTTGGCGATTAAGTATGGTAATAGTGCATTGACCTTAAAACTTCAGACTTTGTAGATGAACCATGATTAGTTTTACCTTCAACACCCATCTTAGGTCAAAAGTCAGAGAGTGACCTTATATTTAAATTATCTCTATGATTGTATAAATTGTTCAGATTATTTTCAAGTTTTGAGAGAAAAAAGGAGAAGGAGCTGCTGTTCAGACATCTGTTGTTAAATTTTAGTCGTCAAGTGCTTTTTAGCTCACCAGAACTGAAGGTTCAGGGTGGGCTATAAGTATCAAAGGGGGATGCTCCGTCGTCCGTCGTCATGCGTCATTAATCGATCGTCTTCTCCTCTGAAACTGCTGGGCAGATGAACTTCAAATTTGGTCTGTAGCATCCTTGTGACAATCACACTTGAATTTGCTCATGTCATTTCAATTGGTCCCTTGTAAGGGCCAACAGAGCAAAAATAGAAAAAAAAAACCTTTTAACCACTTCTTCTACAGAACTAAATGATGGATGATCACCAAACTTTGTCTGTAATATTGTGGGGTAGTCTCTTATCAATTTGCAAATATTAATTTGTTTGGCCCCTTTTAAGGGCCTCTAAAGCTAAAACTAGAAAAACCTTTAAAAATCTTCTACTACAGAACTAATTGATGGATGATCACAAAGCTTTGTCTGTAGCATTCTTGGGTAGTCTTTTATCAAGTTTGCTCATATTAATTTGATTGGCCCCTTTTAGGGGATACTAGGGCTAAAAATAGAAAAAAACTTTAAACGTCTTCTTCTACAGATCTAGAACTAATTGATATATGATCACCAATCTTTGTCTGTAGCATTCTTAGGTAGTATTTTATCAAGTTTGCTCATATTAATTTGATTGGCCCCTTTTAGGGTTCTCTTGGGCTAAAACAGAAAAACTTTTAAACGTCTCTTTCTACAGAACTAATTGATGAATGATCACCAAACTTTGTAATATTCTTTGGTAGACTTATATCAAGTTTGCTCATATTAATTTGATTGGCTCCTTTTAGGGGCCGCTTAAGCTGAAAATAGAAATACCTTAAAACATCTTTTTCTACAGAACTAATTGATGGATGATCAACAAACTTTGTCTGTAGTATTCTTTGGTAGTCTTATATCAAAATATGAGAAACGAGATCAACAAGGAAAGGCGTCGTTCAATGAACGCAACCCCCATATGACCCAGCAACAAGAACCAATGGCAAGGAGCCCAGGCGGACCCCAAACAAAAACAGGACAGGGCAAAGACAGAGCACGGACAGGTCAAACATTAAATGATAAATAATTTATAACTCATTAGGAATTCAAAGAAAATAATAGATGGCCCACAAAGGGGAAGGGGACAGGAGACCGGGGGAAGGGGGGGGGGGTTAATCAAAGAAATAAAAACTAGAGGCAATGGGGAAGTTACTTACCGTAGACGAGAAAACAACAAGGGACACAAGCAAAAGTGTCACCAAAACAGTATGAAACAACATAGACATACATCTGAGGAACAGAGTGGGGCGCCGCCTTTGAACGGTCAGCAGCATAATTATGACTGCTGGGGAGTTTAAACCGGTTAATGGTGCACCAAACCTCGCTCTTAGCCCCACCATGTTCCTATAAACGAGGCAGTGTAAATACAATGAATCCCCGCCATCAAGTTTGCTCATATTAATTTGATTGGCTCCTTTTAGGGGCCGCTTAAGCTGAAAATAGAAATACCTTTAAACATCTTTTTCTACAGAACTAATTGATGGATGATCAACAAACTTTGTCTGTAGTATTCTTGGGTAGTCTTTTATCAAGTTTGCTCACAATAATTTGATTGGCCCCTTTTAGTTGCTGCTAAAACTATAAATAGAAATACCTTTAAACGTCTCTTTCTACAGAACAAATTGATGGATGATCACCAAACTTTGTCTGAAGCATTATTGGGTAGCCTTATATCAAGTTTGCTCATATTATTTTATTTGCCCCTTTTAGGGGCAGCTTATGCTAAAAATAGAAATACCTTTAAACATATATTTCAACAGAACTAATTGATGGATAATCACCAAACTTTGTCGGTAGCATTCTTATGTAGTCTTTTATCAAGGTAATCTTTTATCAAGTTTGCCGCTAAAGCAAAAAATATATAAAAACCTTTAAACATCTTCTACAGAACTTATTGATGGATGATCACCAAACTTTGTCTGTAGCATTCTTGGGTAGTCTGATATCAAGTTTGCTCATATTAATTTGAGTAGCCCCTTCAAGGGTCCACTGAAGCATCACTTCCTACAGAAATAATTGATAGATTCTTAGGTAGTCTTTTATCAAGTTTGCTCATATTAATTTGATTTGCCCTGTTTAAGCTAAAGCTTAAATGCCCCAGGTCATGGCATTTCTTCAGATTATCGTTTAAACATATTCTATGCTCAAATTTAATATTAGTAAATGTTGACATTGTATAATTTTCAACACTGAAAAGCAGTTGTTTCTTGTGAGCGACTCAGGGCCATCAGGGCCCTTTTGTTTTTTTTGTGCCCACCCCCACTAGGGGGTATTTAGATTTACCCTTGTCCGTCTGTCCGTTCTCTTTTTGTGTCGCACATAGTTCAAAAAGTAATTTACCTAGAGTCATGAAACCTTACAGGAATGTTGATCAGCGTGTGTAGTGGTGCACCCGGGTATTTTCATATGGATATATCTAGTATTTTTAGAGTTATTGCCCTTGACTTAGTAAAAGTGGAATTATCATCTTGTGTCGCACGTAATTTAAAAAATATTTGACCTAGAGTCATGAAACCTACACGAATGTTGATCAGCATGTATAGTTGTGCACCTGGGTAATTTTGTGTGGATATATTTAGTATTTTTAGAGCTATTGCTCTTGAATAAGTAATAAAAATTTTCAAATTTCAACTTGTGTCGCACGTAACTAAAAAAAAATTGACATAGAGTCATGAAACGTTACAAGAATGTGTGTCATGATGTGTTGTTGTGCACTTGGGTATTTTCATTCGGATATTTTTAGTATTTTTAGATTTATTGCCCTTGTATTAGTAAAAATTTGCAATTTTCAAGTGGCGCACATAACTAAAAAAGTATTCGACCTAGAGTCATGAAACCTTACAGGAATGTTGCTCAGCATACAATATTCAACTTGTGTTGCATGTAACTCAAAAAGTATTTGACTTGTAGGCCTGAAAGGTTACAAGAATGTTGGTCAGCATGTGTGCTTATGCACCTTGGGGTTTGCTTGTGGATTTATTCAGTATGTGTAGTATTGGCCCTTTTCTTAGTAAAATATTTTTGGTTTTCAACTTGGGCACATGTAGCCAAAAAAATTATTTGACCTAGAGACATAAGATTGACAAATCGGTGGAGTGTGGGGGCACCCGTGTTTTTCTTTTTTTTTTTTTAATTGTTTTTTTATATTTTTTTATTATGTCACCTTTTTCAGCTTAGTAAAAGTGTATCAGTATAAGAGAATATCTTTCCCGGAGAAAAAATACATTACCCTTGAAGACATAGATGTTTTACATCAATAGACTATCAGTCAGGGTGATGAAAAGTTTGACATAAATACATCTGATAAAAAAAAAATTTGTTTAATGTTGGGAGTCAGAAGTTATCTTTTTTAGGGCACGAAGCAGATAAGATAAGACATAGAAAAGATTTATACAAGATTTAAATACAATGTACATTTGTTATTAATGTTTAGGGAAAAAATGTGTAAATACCATTGAAATGTTTTAGACTTCCCAATTTTTAAAAGCTTAAATAAAATTGGGTCTGTTAATGTATATTAATGTACATGATTATTTTTTTGAACGTCTTGTAATACAGTGGGAGTGAATGGTAAGTTTTTTTATTGCATAGCCTGTCTTCAAAAATATACATATTACTCTGTTGTTACTAGAAAATATAGCCTGTTTCAAAAATATATTTTGCATTCACTGTTTTTATTAGAGAATATAGCCTGTTTCAAAAATATATTTTACAGTTACTGTTTTTACTAGAAAAATATAGTCTGTTATCAAAAAAATAATAGATTGTATGTTTTACACTGTTTTAGTAGAAAATTAGTCTGCTTTTCAAAAAATATATTAACACTGTTTAACTAGAACACTTTATTTAAAAATAGATATATTTTACGCTGTTTTCACTAGAAAAATTCAGTTCTTTTTAGCTCACCTGAGCACAAATAGGTGATCTTTTGTGATAGCATGATGCTTGTCATACATTGTTCTGTCCAATATTATCCACAGGTGAGCTTTTAGCAAAGGTCAATCCAACACAGATTTGATTGAATTTCATAAAAAAAATCATAAAATGATCATAATTCCTTAGTTGTCCCTTGGATGAGTTTGAATATGCTCCTGGAGTCACTGTTTTGTTTGCATTTTGTCCATTCTGTAAGAATGAACATACTAGTTGCTTGACCAAATAGACTCAGGTGAGCGAACAAGGGCAATCATGGCCCTGTCGTTGTTCAAGTCCAGTTCCTAAGAAGATAACAGAGTTATTTGTTCCAAAATTATTATAGAAGTCATGTTCACTTTCAAAATCTGACACCATGTCAAAAAGGCAGATAATCCTGAAGTTAATTTTGGTATATTGATACCCCTTTGCGGCTGAAATATTTTTGCTAAGGTTTTATTTTCTTCTAAAAAATGTTAAATATAATTATGTCAAAGGTGATAATTTAAAACTTAGAATGCTTGTTCAATATCAAAGTTGGAATGCTTTTCAAAGGTGCAGGTAGCCTTATAATGAACCTTTCCTCAGTTATGCCCCTTTCTTTAGTTATGCCCGTTTTTGACTTGACATATCTGGAGTAAACTTTTTTATGCCCCCGCCATAAAATGGCTGGGGCATATAGTGTAACCCTGTTCCATCCTTCTGTCATTCCGTCATTCTGTCATTTCAGCATCATCAGTTTCTGTTCATTATCTTAGTTTCCGTTGTACCCATTCAACTCAAAATTTCACATATGGATATATCATGAGAAAATACAGGTCAAGCTCGAATTTGGTCATGGTCCGATGATTTTTGATAGAGTTATGCCCTTTGATGAATTTTTCAGTTTCCGTTCATTATCTCCCCAACAGTTGTACACATTCAATTCAAATTTGACATATATTGATACGTTAAAGGAATGCGCAGGTTAAGTTCGAATTTGGTCATGGTTTGATGATTTTTGGCAGAGTTATGCCCCTTTCACTTTGAAAATTATATGACATTTTCAGTTTCCGTTCATTTTCTCCCCAACTGTATTACACATTCAACACAAATTTCACACATGGATACCTCAAAAGTATGTGCAGGTCAAATTCGAATTTGGTCATGGTTTTGATTTTTGGCAGAGTAATAACTTTGAAAAAAAAATCAGAAATTTTTAGTTTCCATTCATTATCTCCCAAATGGTTGTACACATTCAGCTCAAAAGTGTCATATAGAAACATCTTAGGAATAAGCAGTTCAAGTTTGAATTTGGTCATGGTTCAATGATTTTGGATTAAGTTATCTCTCTTGAATGTTTGAAAAATTTTGAATTTTCAGTTTCAGCACTCATACTTTTGAGGAAGTGTATATGTAGTCATTATTTTGGCTACAAATATGCAATATGCAATTTACAAAAGGTTAACACTGAATAGTTTCAGTGCCTAGAAACTTTGTATAAAAATGGTTTGTGTTAACATTGAATAATTTTAAGGGCTTTGAACTTAAAATGAAAAAAATAGTTTGTGCAAACAAATTTGGAACTAAATATTATAACATCTGAAATTTTGGCTGCATGCGGGGGCATCCGTGGCATGACGACACATTTCTAGTCTCAAAAACTAACAAAGGTTTTTACTGTCAACTTGAAAAATTTGTTCACTGTCAAAACTTGAATGCATTTCTTAGGGGAAAATGACCCTCTAACATCATGTTTGCTAAATAATTTTTCTTAACTGACTTAAAATATTTCTTTTTTTTTCTCAAAAATTATCAAAGTTTTCACTTAAAACTTGAAATATTTGTTCACTATCACAGGAAAGTAAAGTCTACAAAGCATGCTCTGCTTTTAGCTCACCTGTCACAAAGTGACATGGTGAGCTTTTGTGATTGCTTTTCGTCCGGCATCAGTCCGTCCGTAAACTTTAACTTTAAACGACATCTCTTCATAAACCGGTAAGCCAATTTCATCCAAACTTCACAGGAATGTTCCTTTGGTAGTCAACTTTAAAAATTGTTCAAAGAATTTAATTCCAAGCAGAACTATGGTTGCCATGGCAACCGAATGAAAAAACTTAAAATATCTTCTTTTAGAAAACTCAAATAGCTAGAGCTTAGATATTAAGCATGAAACATCTTGTAGTGGGTGTCTACAAAGTTTTTGTTCAAATAAAAGCCCTGGGGTAAAACTTGGCCCCGCCCCAGGGTGTCATTGATTTTCCTTATTTGAATATAGCAAAAACTTAGAAAATCTTCTTTAAAAAAAACAAAATAGCTAGAGCTTAGACATATAAAGAATGAAACATCTTCTAATGGGTGTCGACCAAATTTGTTCTAATAAAATCCCTTGTGTAAAAATTGACATGCATCAAGAGGTCATTGCTTTTCCCTTTATGTATATAGTAAAAACTTAAAAAATCTTCTTTAAAAACCACAAAGAGCTAGAGCTAAGATATTTTGCATGAAACATCTTCTAATGGGTGTCTACCAAGTTTGTTCAAATAAGGGCCCTTGGGTTAAAATTGGCCCCTCCCCAGGGGTCATTGAAATTCCTTATATGTGTAAAGTAAAAACTTAAAAAAATCAAAAAAACCCAAAGAGCTGGAGCTAAGATATTTATCATGAAACATCTTCTAACGGTGTCTACCAAGTTTGTTAAAATAGAAGCCCCAGGGGCCTATATACAGGTGAGTATTTTCAGGCAATCATGGCCCTCTTGTCTACTTTGCTATTGTTAAACTATCCAACACTGAGAAAAGTGGAGTGTGCTGTTCAGGGACATGTCTTATGATGCTCCCCGAAAGTTTTCGGGGGAGCATTATTATAGTCGCCAGGTTATTTGTCCGTCCGTCCATCCTAACGTATGTCCCGAATTCGTGTCCGGACCATAAATTTGTTACTTGAAGTCGGATTTTACATCTTCTTATTGAGACGACATGTCGTGCGCAACATTTGGCTCGCTACCTTGAAAATCAAGGTAACAGCATGACCTTGCAGCAAAATCGTGTCCGGCCCATAACTTCGTTATTTCAATCGCATTTTACAACTATTTCACAAAAATGATCACCATATTGAGGCGACGTGGTGTCGTGCTTAACCTAGAAGGTCAATGTCACAGCATGACATTGCAGCAAAATTGTGTCTAGTCCATAACTTTGTTATTTCAAATAGGATTTTACAACTATTTCACAGAAATGATCACCATATTAAGACTACGGGTTGCATGCCACATTTGGGTTGCTTCATTGAAGGTCAAGGTCATAGCATGACATTGCAGCAAAATCGTGTCTAGTCCATAACTTCGTTATTTGAAGTCGGATTTTACAACTATATCACAGAAATGATCACCATATAAACGACCTGACGCGAGTAGCATTTGGGTCGCTACCTCGAAGGTCCAGGTCACAGCAAGACCTTGCAGCAATATCGTGTCCAGCCCATAACTTTTTTATTTGAAGTTAGATTTTACATCTATTTCATAGAAATGATCACCATATTTAGACGATGTGTTGCGTGCAAAATTTGGGTTGTTCTAACACTTTGAACTTTGTACGTGACATAACTCTGAAACTGTTAGAGGTATACCCTCCTGTGTCCAAAACCTATTCGAGGAGCATCACCCGGTTTAACCGGCTCTTGTTTAAATAAACTCTTAGCCAAATGGCAACTATGGAATCTACCCATGTGACCAGAGCAGACCTAGATCATGTTCTGCAATGTTTTCTTCAAGTCAGTACATATTTTGAAATTTTCCCTAAAAATAATGAATATTCTTGTCCAGATATTTAGCGGGATAAAGGTTAAAGAATGCATACCAGAATCAGAATTAGTAACCAGTAGAAACAGATTTTACCCTAGCATGATCATATACTCTGTATATTAGGGATAGTAGAGGGTAGACGTACAAAGACTGTAGGTTCTAATAACAAAATATTTACGTGTATGTAAGTTGTAAGGGTTTCTTTTGTTGGCACCATGATTTTTTACATTTGATTTGAAAAATTGATTAAGAAAAATTTTTATTTTACATTTAAATTTTATTCTTTTTCCCATTAAAATTGTTCATCACAAATGTTTTCATAGTACTTTGTAACACTATTATATATAATTTATTTTAGGATGTATAACCTATTTGTTATTATATAACAGGGTTATAGTGTCCATTTCCTGATTATGTAATAAGAGTTATAGCCCTTTGTTACAAGGCCTAGAGCATAGATATTTTGCATAAGGCATTGTCTGGTAGACCTCTACCAAGATTGTTCAAATTATAGCCCTGGAGTCAAAATTGGCCCCGCCCCGGAGTCATTGTTTTTCACTGTATGTACATATAGTAAAAACTATAAATACCTTCTTGTCTCAAGGTACAAGGCTTAGAGCTTATATATTTGGCATATGATATTATCTACAGGTACTCTACCAAAGTTGTTAAAATGTTGCCTCTAGTGCCAAATTTAGCAGGTTTTCCTTTAATGTATATAGTAAAAACTTAAAAAATCATCTTCTCAAAATTGACAAAGCCGCGAGGTCAGATATTTTGCACGAAACAGTGTGTAGTGACCCTCTAGCAAGATGGTGCAAGTTAAAGCCCTGGGGTCAAAATTGGCCCCCGCCCGGGTGGTCATTGATTTTCACTATGTATACATACAGTAAAAAAACTAAAAAAATCTCCTTGTCTCAAGGTTCAAGGCTTAGAGCTTTGTTATTTCGTATATGATATCATCTATAGGTACTCTACCAATGTCGTTCAAATTTTGCCTCTTGTGTCAAAAATTAGACCCGCCCCGGGGTTAATGGGTGTCCCTTATATGTATATAGTAAAAAATTTAAAAAAAATCATCTTCTCTAAATTGACAAAGGCTAGTGGTTAGATATTTTGCATGAAACATTGTGTAGTGAACCTCTAGCAAGATTGTTCAAATTATAGCCCTGGGGTGAAAATGGGCCCGCCTTGGGGGTCATTGATTTTCAGTCACTTTGTACATAAGTTAAAAAATAAAAAATCTTCTTTTCTGAAGGTACAAGGCTTAGAGCTTTTATATAAGGTATATAATACCATCTATGGGTCTTCTACAAAAGTTTTTTATAATGTCCCTAGTGTTAAAATTGCCCTGCCCCAGAGGCGATATCCTTCCTTATATGTATATAGTAAAAACTAGAAAAATCTTCTCTAAATTGACAAAGGCCAGAGGTTGGATATTTTGCATGAAACATTGTATAGTGAACCTCTAGCAAGATTGTTCAAATTATAGCCCTGGGGTCAAAATTGGCCCGCCCCGGAGTCATTGAATTTCACTATATACATATAGTAAAAAAGTAAAAAATCTTGTCTGAAGGTACAAGGCTTAGAGCTTTGGTGTTTGCTTTATAATATCACCCATAGGTCCTCTACCAAAGTTGTTCAAATGTTTCCCTGGTGACAAAATTGGCCCTGCCTGCATAGCCTGGGGGAATTGATTTTCATTATGTATACATAGTAAAAACAGAAACTAAACAATTTTTTTTCTGCATTGGAGAAAGCTGTAGCTTAGATATTTGACAAGAAATGTTGTTTAGTTGACCTGTATCAAGATTGTATGACTTAAACCCTTGTGTCAAAATTTTATCTTGTCAAAAGGGGACAGTGACCTACTTTCTTGTCCTTGAAATGAAATTTTGACTATGTGCACAGTTTTAGTTGTAAAATTGAATTTTGATATCAGTTGACATAAATTTGATGATGTGACCTACTTTCTTGTCCTTTGATGTGCAGCTATGAAATTTGCACCATGTGCACAGATGAAGATGTAAAGTAAACTTTGATATCTGCTGGCCTAGATTTTGACAAAGTGTCTTACTATGTTGTCCTTTGATGTACAGCCATGGAACTTTGGCCATGTGAAATATGACCTTCACCACCAAATTCACTAGACTCTACTCCTTCTCTGATCTTTTATTTGAATAACAATAGATTTAACCACTAATCTGATACTAACAATAAGATACGCCAGTGATCTATGCATTTATAATGGCTATCTTCAATTGTATAAACAAAAAAATCTGTTCCTACATTACTATTTAGTGCGGTGGCATAGCATTTTTCACAAATGCAATCTTGTTTGTAACCTCAGACCTTGGATAATTTTTTTATTATTAATGCGTAAGGGGTTTACAAATAAAACAATATTATAAACAGAACAAAAGAAAATCTTTATTTGTAACCATGAGCTTATAACTCCTTTTACTGAGAAATAAAATACATATCAATACAAAAGTCAAATTACATTTAGATTGAATTATGTAACGTAGTAGAAAAATTTCTTAAAACGATATTCTGACATCACTGTATTTCTATATATGTTTATCAGAACTGAGTATATTTTGTATTGTAAACAATGAGTGTCTTGGTAAAGTTTAATTTTCTCATTTCATATGCACATATATACATACAGTCATGTATAGTAACTATACCACTGTTTTAAAGTATGATAAATAGCTAAGCAGGTCATTGTTGTTATTTGTATATAATTTTTATAATTTTAATACTGCATGTTTGTAACTTCACTTTGCATCTTTCAATCGAGGCGTCTGTGACCAAGAGGTTAAGGTCATTGAGTTCAAACCACTTGCCCCTCACTGCTGTGGGATCCCGACAGGGACTTTGGATTCTTTCATGTGAGGAAGCTATCCAGTTAGCTTAAGGAATGTTGGTGGTTCTACTGAGCTGCCCGTTAGTGCCTGAAATAATGCAGGGAATGGCTACACCACCAGTAAAGCTGGAACATCGCCATATGACCTATACTGGGTCGGTGTGACATTAAACCCAAACGAACAAACATCTTTCAGTCAAAACGATCATATAATTTTATATACATTGCTGTGTCAAGAATTTTCATTTGTTATTCTAGAAAGCAAGTTTGCTCTATTATAATTTTGTTATAAAGATACCTTTGATGATCCTCTAACTCTGCAAGGAGTTTAGGGCCACAGCAACGCTATGTGTGGATAATTTTTTTTATTTTGCCAATACCACCTTTGGTCATCGACCGATGTCCTTCATATTTGATCGATATTTACCTCGGGAGGTCCTCTTTTTTTGGATGGTGTTAAGAGTCATTTGGGTCAAGGTCAAGGTCAATTGTGAATAATGCTTAACTAAAATTAGAACCTTAATTACATCTTATATACATTTTTTGCATTGGAATACATTTACAATAGTTCTAGTTTAAGCAATACATCGTGTTTACTCTCATTTAATTAAATGGATCTGTACCAAACTTTGTTGTCTCATGTGAATTGGTAATTTTCTGTTCTCTTTCTGCACAGAAATTGCCTTAGTCCTTTTGGGCTACCAAAGTAAGTAATAGGAAAAATGATCTTTGAAAAAAATATTCTCAGATACAAAATGTATGTGACTTGTATTATAAATATTGGATATTCCTTTGTCTGTCCTTCCCATAAATATATGATTTTCCTTTGTCTATCTCTTTGTAATTATTGAATATTCCTTTGTCTGTCTTTACTATGACTTTGTCTGTCTTCACTTTTGATATTGGATATTCATTTGTCTTCAATAAACATACAGATTTGCTCTTGTCTTCCCTCATACTAGTCTTCTGTAGACTCTGACAAAACACTAGAGTGAGGGGGCATATCAGTCCTATAGACACATTTCTAGTTTTAATCAGACTTTACTTAATTAACTTTTAAAACACATGCTGCTTATCATTTTTATAAAAAGTTCACACTGTAGTAAGTTTAACTACTATACATGAATAGAATTTGACTTTGGTGCTAATGATTTAAGTAGGAAAGTGAAAAAGCTCTAACAACATTAAAGAATTGATGAAGGCTATTTTTTTTATCGGGCACATACTAATATAATAACTAATAAACATAAACTTTGATAATATGTTTTAATGTATTAAGCTTATGAATCCAGTATGGCTCTACGATAATATGTTTTGTCAAAGAAGTTAGTTGCAAGTTTTCATGTAGGAGTATAATTTTGGAAGTACTGGCAGTCATATAGTCAGTATACACATCTGTTAAGTCTGACCTGAGGCACTATATGAGCCGTGTCATGACAAAACCAACATAATGGCATCCGCGCAGTCTGATCAGGATCAATGCTGTTCGCTTACAAACCCTATTACAAGTTGAGAAACTGATAGCAAACAGCATGGATCCTGATCAGACTGCGCGGATGCGCTGGCTGGTCTGGATCCATGCTGGTTGCAAACCCATTATGTTGGTTTTTTCTCGACACGGCTCATATACTGTTTATAGCTGGAAATTTGATATTGAAATCCCTTGAACTTGAAATGGTCTGTTCCAAATTCAAAAAGGGTCAATTCATGACATTAATTTAGCAAGTTAAGGGTTACTGTAGGATATAGGATGTTTCTAAGCTTGTAGATCAGGTTTTATACTTTTTTCTCCGAGAACTGTAAGTGACCATAATAGTCTGGGATAGATGTTTTATATTTACTGTAACTGATATTTCCAGGGCAATGGATGGCGCGATTGATGACTTGGACTTTGTTGGAGGAGTGGGTGAGGATGCAGACTTGAACCGGATCAACGAGTGGCTATCCACTCAGGGTAGCTTTAACACTGATACCATGAATACTTGAGTCGGAGATCAGCGTTCATAACAATGATTATTCTGTCATCGTGGTTGAAAGTGTGTACTACACAAAAGAAACAAAGAGTGATTATGTTGTTCATGTGGCGAAAGTGAATGTTTGTTTTTTCGTAAAACAATAAATAATTGCTTGAAATAACTCTTAAACTTGTGATTAAAAAATTTATCAATTTCATAATTTTAAGAAGAAAAAACACTTAAGAGTCTGGAATATTTTAAGAAAAAAATATAAAAAAAAACAACAGTCGAAACCTGGTCACACAGATTTGCTCAAGATTGCACTATTTTATTTATCATTGTTATTTTAAGGAATTTTATTATTTTAGGAAAGTGCTTATATAGCATATACTGTATAAAAGAATTACTCATCAGAATTATCTATTTCATTGCTTAATACTTTGATGCACCAAAGGTGAAAGGAATCTGAAATGTCTTAGATTGAATAGAATATGTCTTAGAATATAATTTAGATACTGAAATTGTACTACAATAAAAAAAGATATTAAAGAAAAATCATAGACATTAAGAAAATGATATGTAAAAAAGTGTGTGATATAGAAAATGTAGAAATACGAAATCTGTATGGAGTTAATCAATTATAATTAAGATAAGAGCCCATTGTGATATACAACAACGGTTCAATATGATGTATACATAATATGATTAAATGTACTCATTTTATGTTAATTATTGATTTAATAGTTAAAGATAAATAAGTTGAAGATAAATCCTGTATTTATAGAAAAAAAAACTTGAATTTTCCATTTATTTCATATATTTTTCTCCTTTTAGACATCATAATTAGAAAGATTTCCCCTTTAATTTTGTGTATTGGTTAAATTTGGAAAAACGTATTCCAGCAAGACACCAGTGAAAATATGGAAAAAATGTTTCACTTCAGTGAAAAATAACATTTGACAGTGAAAATATGGAAAATGAAAATACACATTTTATTTCATTTATATTTCTCAATCTTTCATTTATAAGTATATAAATAATTATTACTTTTGTCCCATCTGATGAGAATATTAGGCATTTGATACTTTTATTTTTGAATTTTTAGGTTGAGGTCTTTGAATTATGTCATTATAACTAAGGCATTAGTAATTGGATCTGTAGTAGTTAATAGTGAGTGTACATAATAATTTTTGTTTGGTTTTTTTACCTTTTCATTATTTTTATCGTCTCTGTACTTTTTATTTCAATTTTAAAAAACCTTGCCAATATAAATGACACTTTTTGTATCAATTGCAAAATTGACCCACTGCTGTGCTGTCAACCTGCTTTTGTTGTTTTAAAAAATTGTAGTTTTTATCATCTTTTATTTTTCTACTTAATGAATTGTCGACCATATTGTTTGTTCAGATCTCTTTGTCTCTTTTTCAGGAAAAGAAACACAGTTTATTATCACCTTAGTGTAGTAACGGGGTAAACCCTCATGAATTATATAAGGAGTTAAACCGTTACTGCACTAAGGTGACAATATGTAAGTTTGAACTTTGTCTCTTTTGTTAGTTGAAGTGAGGAAATGTCAAAGAAAATAGAATAGAGGTCATTTTGCCATCAAATTATGTCCCATTTTGTTACCTTTAACACTTTTCTCTGTACGTTTTTTTTTGTAAAAAAAAACTTGTGTAAATCTTTTTTTAATGTTAAGGAGGAAATGCATGCATGTGGATATTCATACATTTCATGTATAGTATAAATGCGTTAAGATGACTTTAGGGTACAAGATATGTGTCATACTTTTTTATAAGGAAAGGTTTTGATTTTTCTACTATTTTTCCAATGTGAATTGCTGTGTTCTTGCTGATTTATACTTTGCTCACTGCTTAAAGGCACGTTATGCCTCAAAAACAAATGAATTTTACTGCTATAGAAAGGGAAAGCATAAATTTTTATAATGTTTAAATAATGGTTTTAGGGAAATGTTACATGATTGTCTCCTGAAAAGTAGCGATAAATGTGTAATACATGTATTTTTTATAAAAGTAGAAAAACGTAAAGTAGTAGTGTTTCTTCCATACAAAATCCTATATCACTGGTACTACTCGACAAAAAAAAGATGAAAAAGATGGTTTAGGTAATTAGCCAATGAGTAACTTTTTGGATACTATATAGTACACCAGAATTAAAAAGCTTTTGAGAAATAAAAATAAAAGCATTTCTAAGGTATAATGGGCCTTGAACTTTTAGCCTCTTGAAATGGAAAGTAATCAGCCTTTTCCATCAGTATAGAGTCAGGCCAGCCTGTACATCCGTATAGTCTGACCAGCCTGTACATCCGTAGAGTCAGGCCAGCCTGTACATCCGTATAGTCTGACCAGCCTGTACATCCGTAGAGTCAGGCCAGCCTGTACATCCGTATAGTCTGACCAGCCTGTACATCCGTAGAGTCAGGCCAGCCTGTACATCCGTATAGTCTGACCAGCCTGTACATCCGTAGAGTCAGGCCAGCCTGTACATCCGTATAGTCTGACCAGCCTGTACATCCGTATAGTCTGGCCAGCCTGTACATCCGTATAGTCTGACCAGGTCCTACACTGTTGGTGGATCAACTTTTGTATGTTAATATTGAAGCAGCCCCTTCCATAAATTCAGTAGGTAAATGGGTAATATTATATCACACATGTTGATATGTGTTCTAAAAGGCATTGAACAATTATTTTATGCAGCTATGATAATCATACATTTCTCAAAGCCAAACTAATTTTAACCTTTTACAATATCCTTTGTTAATATGACTTTTAATCCAACTTAACTCTTTATTAGAAAATTTTCAATGTATTATCAAGTACTGAGGAAAAATGAAGTGTGCTGTTCCTTTGAGAGCTCTTCTTTAAAAGATGTTTAGCTTATAATGGTAACTTTGGTGAAGAAATCTGTTCACAGTTTTGCCTTGTCATTTTGAATATAGTTCATTAAAGCGGTGAAATATTACTATAATGTTAACCAGTATTAGTTGAATGTTGTAACAAAGATTTCATATGTATAACATATATATATATATATATCTGTTGTTGACATTGTATTGTTATTGAGATTTTCACATTTTCATGGTATGTCATCCTGGTGCCAGACTGCTGTAGTAAGGTAGAGGAGAAGAAAACACAGCATTATGGTGTCATAGTGACAGTCATTTAGTTTAATTATACTAGCTTGTTTTCAATGTTTTATAACCAATACACATTTCTTACCTGGCCCACATTTTAGGGCAGTCAACTTCAAATCATTTGCCCGTCACAGCAGTGGGTTCGAATCGGTCAATCCTGTCAGGGACTTCGGGTTCCTCCAGGAAGCTCTCTTGGTAGCTTATGGAAGGTCGAGGGTCCTACTCAAGTGCCTGAAATAATGAACGAAGGAGTCTGCACCAGTAAAGCTGCAAAATCACCATATGACATTGACAGTGTTGATGTGACTTAAAATCTAACAAAATTAACAATGTTCAATTTTAAAATATTATATTGTTAAGTTTATTTCTTTAATGTACCGGTGTTATAAAACCACTATGCATTTCTTTAATATTACAATGTTGTATGACCACTATAAAAACACTAAAAAACATTTCTTTAACATAATACAATGCATGATTTGAAAAAGTCATGATGTCAGCAATGTCATGTAAAGTGAATGGGTGATGTTGACACAGGAAGGTTTTGCCTTGTCCTTTTTCAGATGCCTTTTGACTTTCTTATATCATGTGATAGAAAGAACCTTGCTATAAAAGAATTCCTACGTTCATGCAGTTTCTACTTGCTGCCTAGAAATACTACAAAGTTTGTCATATGCTTGCCTATATATACTTTATAATGAAGATGTAATGTAAATCAATATGATGTTATAACTTGTGTTAAATCCTATACATATCATGTGATATATGGATTATGATCATTAATACACTTTTCTTTGTCTTCCAAACTATTGGTGATATTGGATCTGAATGTTTGTTATTGTGTTACAATATTATGTTGCCGTTCCAAGTAAAGCAACAAAGATTTTATAGATAAACCCTGGTTTGTATATCAGAAAATGTGATAAATATATTTTTGTTTTTGTAGAAAAAAACCCTGAAATATGAGATATTTTTATCTGTTACATATTTGTTTATATACATTTACCTTATCTGTGGAATTTGATTTTATCTAGAATCACAAAATGTTGCAGATCATTTTTTTGTTTGTTTGATTTTATTTTATAAAGACAGGCATGTGTAATTTTTAAAGGAATAATGCATTAGGATTATTTTTCATCTGAATGTTATCTAAGTCAGGCCTTTATCCATCAGGACAAAGGTTTAAGACTATATGGTTTAATTTTTTATAGTGCTTGGCAGACTAGATAGTATTGGCAGTTATTTAAAGTATTTTTTGTCCACATTGCACTTGTTAAAGATAGTAAAGGTGTCTGGTAATTTGTCCATTGGTTCATGTCCCTGACAGAATCACTGTAGAGCAGCTTGTCACGTGTGGTGTTTTATGGTATCAGCTACATTATATTGTGAAGTTTATCAATATTTTATCTTTATTGCTGTAACTTTTTTTTAATTTGGCATACCAAACATATTTTGTTTCAATTTGAATATAGCTTGGTTTATGTTTTGAACAGTTAAGTTTAGAATGTACCGGTGTTGCTTGTAACTCTACGAGATCTGGCTTCCATGTTGTAAGTATATGCAATCATTGTATATTCAGTCAACCTACATGTGTGAGAAAGCCTGACATGATTCTACACTGCTGTATAGTTGTTTTTAGTTCTTTCTTCGTCGTTAAAAATCCCTGAAATTAAAAAAATAAATGTATTTGTTCTGCTTAAAAGCTGAAAAAGTTTGTTATGCAAAAAACATTGAGAAATAATATAAATGATTTTAAATGTGATACATTTACTTGTCATTTTGCAGTTACCAAAACAAAACAAGCTTTAAAAGCATTATGATAAATATTTAAAAAGGTTATTTCATAACAGTGAGCTCGAGGTGTGAAACAACTGTGTGTCCCGTATTAGGGAAAGCTCATCTTTGCTGATATTAATCTACTGTTACATGGAAATTGAATTGTCAAGCAATTTAATGGCATTAAATTTCGGAAATAGTGTTGTCCTTAATTTGTATATATACAAATTACAGATATTGTATATTTATAATAATTTAGTATATAATACTTTAGTGAAAGATTTTCTTTCCGAGCATTTTAATGACTTTGAATTGTTAAGATTTGGAATTAAAAAATTATGTTAAAAAATGTTGACAAAGTTATTTTCTCTAAGAGAATATTTGAACAGTGCCTTATACTTTTTTATCCAGTGCTTAACCTTTACTCTTCTGGAACCAAAAGTAAACTAGATAAAGGTTTACACAGTTTTGTTACACCATTCTGCCGCATCATTTCCTTTACATACTGAACATTAACAGTCATTGGATAGGAATTGCAAAGCTACTGTTCATTCAGTTTGGAGCAAAGAGCTAAAGTAATAGAAAGTTGTCTGTTTAATTATAAATTGTTTGTGTATCTAGAATTATAGTTAGGAAGTCAATTTTGATTGCATTGTTGTAGAATAATACACGGTTCTGAGTTAATATGTGCTGAAATGTATAATTACAAAGCATTTGAAAGATAAACAGTGCAACCTTATACTATAATTCATGAAAAATTAATATCTATTGCCATTATAACATGCTAACAAAAAAGAAAATTGATAAAAATATGTTGGAACTACATTAAGCGTAGAAGTAATTTTCCTGACATTAATTGATTTATTGACGTCATATGACGTTTAAGCATTCATTTTTATGCTGTGCATAATATTGTGTAAAATGCATGTGCATCTATTAGATAGGGGATTGTGTTAAGTGTGTTAGAATTGTAGTACTTTTGTGTTGCACATACATACTTATATCATTTTTCCTTTTTATCAATTATTCTATTACAGGTTTTCCACTTGTGAAAGATTTTTCTGTATTTGTATATATAATATTTCTGACATCTGCATGATATCATTAGTTGTGTACTGTACCAAAATTGATTCATTATTTCATGTTTGTTATGGGTTTGTGCTATTGCTTCTATTAAAACGCTCGATGGACAATATAGGTGAATGATGGACAATATAGGTGAATGATGGACAATATAGGTGAATGATGGACAATTAAGGTGAATGATGGACAATATAGATCAATGATGGACAATATAGGTGAATGATGGACAAAATAGGTGAATGATGGACAATAAAGGTGAATGATGGACATAAGAATTTAAGCAAGCAGCCACAAATTAAAGAAAATGTGTATTTGTGCAAATTTAATATCATTTATAAGAATAAAGAAAAACGCCTGTTCCTGGAAAATGAAGAAGACAAACCCATTGCAGGTTTTCTGTTACACCACTAAAATTTTAATGATAAAAAAAAATGAAGAAAAGATTTGTTTTTAACATGATGTAAAAAGGATAGAGTGAATTGACATTGTGTATAAATAGAGAAAATTTTGAGTGACAGAGTAGGAGATATAAAATTCAGATCGTTTGCAGATAAAAGATTGAGATCATGTACAGATAGAGAATTGAAATGGCATAATAAATTCTGGTCTTGAAATAATGAAATTAGGCTTGATTTGTTCAAGGTTTGTAATGTTATTGTCTATAAGGCATGGTAATATATGACAAATAAGATATGTATGATTTGTATATGTGTGAATCAACTTGATTTTTAAATATTGGCTGACCATAAATAAACACAATCTTAAATACTAATATCATGTTGTTGTTTTTTCTGTATCATCAATATAAGGTAGAATCTATAATATAATAATAAAGCACCTACAGTATATGTACGGTTTAATATTTGTCAACATTCAAATATTCACAAAATTATTGAAATATACCAATGGAAAGAAGTGTGAAAACCGATAAACTAAATGTAAGCATATTTAACCATATTTTTTTAATACAAGGGACAGATCTATAAATGCATTTTGTTGTGTAAAAATCTGGAAACAAAGTGATCCCTCGGAAGCATTAATCGCAACAAAATTACATAAGAACTGCAGACTCGGTTTGATTGAGTCTGTACACGAGGGATAATGAATAGGTGCAACATCCCTCACGCCCGCTAGCACCGGCTACTCAATTCTCATCACTTAATAGTGCTGGCATCAATGATCCCGAAAGACTTGAGTAAAATTTAGAGCTTTTGTATAATAATAAAGGAGCTCAGAGGAAAACATTCAAAATACTAAACAATTTGCTCTATTTCTTAGTAAAAAGGACCAAACTTGTCAATAAGTGGATTGAGAGAGTTACATGCTGTATAGTTTAAATAACACTAGTAAACGTTACCTTATTACACAGCTGTTGCCGTTCACTTAGTTTGCCCAACACTCAAACATCCGTACATTCACCCTTCAACTTGCAAATATACGTAATAACACATTTTTGTCCTAGTGACATTTTCAAATAATAATAACTGACAAAAATATCACAGGAGAGCGTTATTTACGTGGGATTGTGCGTGTAGCAGATACTAGAACTTATAGGGAGTTATTTCGTGTAGAACTTTACAGACAAAAATAGAAAAACACTGTGATCAGGTCAGAAGGTGCAACCTGTACTTTGATGTAACAAAGGGGTCATAAAAGAAGAATTGCCATTAGATTGAAGCTATATGAACATCATCGAACTGAAAATAAAAATAAACCAGAAATGTGTCCATAGGACACGGATGCCCCCACATGCCACTGTTCTGTCTATCTTATGACTCTAGGTCAAATATTTTTTGGACTACATGTGCCACAAGTTGAAAATTAAAAATCAACAAAGGGCCATAATTCTGTTAAATTTGGTCGCAGCAAAAATTCCTTCCTTTAATACCATCTACACATTAAGGTTGTTCATCCCTGGAAGTTTAAGCAAAATCTGCCATCCGGTTTAAGAGGAGTTGCATTCACAAAATTTCTAAATAGTATATAGTGAAAAAATCAACAAAGGGCCATAATTCTGTAAAATTTGGTTGCAGCAAAAATTCCTTCCTTTACTACCATCTACACATTAAGGTTGTTCATCCCTGTAAGTTTAAGCAAAATCTGCAATCCGGTTTAAGAGGAGTTGCATTCACAAAATTTTTACATAGTATATAGTGAAAAAATCATCAAAGGGCCATAATTCTGTAAAATTTGGTGGCAGCAAAAATTCCTTCCTTTACTACCATCTACACATTAAGGTTGTTCATCCCTGTAAGTTTAAGCAAAATCTGCAATCCGGTTTAAAAGGAGTTGCGTTCACAAAATTTCTACATAGTATATAGTGAAAAAATCAACAAAGGGCCATAATTCTGTTAAATTTGGTTGCAGCAAAAAATCCTTCCTTTACTGCCATCTACACATTAAGGTTGTTCATCCCTGGAAGGTTAAGCAAAATCTGCCATCCGGTTTAAGAGGAGTTGCATTCACAAAATTTCTAAATAGTATATAGTGAAAAAATCAACAAAGGGCCATAATTCTGTTAAATTTGGTCGCAGCGAAAATTCCTTCCTTTACTACCATCTACACATTAAGGTTGTTCATCCCTGTAAGTTTAAGCAAAATCTGCCATCCGGTTTAAGAGGAGTTGCGTTCACAAGATTTCGGGACGTACGGACGGACTGACGGACGGACGGACGGACGGACAAGTGCAACGCTATATGCTCCCACATTGTGGGGGCATAAAAATTAGTGAGCTGTATTATATTGGTTGTTCTTTTTTTTCAACCAACTACCCTATATATCTCAAGTAATGAATGTACGTTGTTATTATAAGATTGTTGGTCCATACGCTAGTATGTACGTTTATGTTTTCTTTCATTTCATTCAGACAAACATAAATTATTTATTATCTTATCATTAATGTTATAATAAATAACAAACACTTTATAGGAGTAGCAATGACACACTGAATATTTATCTCAATACAGTGTAACACACACATACATCGACGACATGTATATAAAAAATACCAATAATAATTTAAGTATATGTTTCCCTGCACTTAACATTTAATTATGTGTAAAATAAATGTAAAGTCCCGTGTCGCCGATCCACTCACTCCAATTCACATATACACATCTGTGGTTCCGTGAATCACTATCCATTTATCTTGGATACTGTCTTAACACAAATAATAAACAAGGTTAAAAAACCTCCACAGTCAGAACCACTTCACTCATACTTCTTATCCATGATATTTGTTAAGACAATAACAAAAATTGTCAACTCTGAAAAATACAAAGCAAAATTAGAATCTTATAACATATTTCTATTTTAACAAACAAAGCTGTGATAATGGGTGGGTGGGTAGGAAGATAAATTAAAATAAACGTGTCGTTCTATCAGTGTGTCAAAAGCTTCGATAGTGATAACACGCCGTTACTCACTATATATCCTAATCTACCCGTATGTAAAATATTGCTGCCAAAACTGGCGTATTAATATATTTTACATCCTGTATTATCTTAAACATAAGTTTCATAACTTTAAGCATTAAGAATAACCTTAACGTAACGTAAATAAATATATTTATGTTTTCTTTCATTTCATTCAGCCAAACATAAATTGTTTATTATCTTATCATTAATGTTATAATAAATAATAAACACTTTATAGGAGTAGCAATGACACACTGAATATTTATTTCGACAAGAAAAGTTCGGGAAACTAAATTTCAAGATTTAATGAAACTGATCTTTTCATAATATCATCTTCCCACACATAACCATCTTTAGTATGTTCTGATCGCCAACGACCATGTTTCTTAAATAATCTATCTAAAACTCCATTACGGGCAGCACTAGAAGCACTACCTGATCTTAATGAATGCAAACCGAATTGCGATTTGTCTAAACCGATGAATTCTAAATTTTTTAACATAACTTCTCTAGCTGTTGTATATGATATATGCTGGCCTTTTCTTAATATATGACAATTGCTCTTTTTACAAAAAGAAATTCGTCTGAATAAGAATTCTTCACTTTCTTTAGAAATACTACATTTCAATAAATATTTTTCTAAATATTTCACTGGACAAGTGGAATTATTAGTTCTGCCTATAATAACCGAATTTCCTTTTTTATATTTGTCTGTTTTACTAGAATCAATGAAAAGTCTAGCCTGATTTTCGTCTATATCGACGTTACAGCCCTTTAATCTAACTACTTCATCAAAACGAAGAAAACTGCATATGAAAGAAGACACATTGTTATAAATCTTAAATTAAACAGATTTTCGCCCATTCCAAATTTTGTCACGAACATTCTCATATGACCGGAAGACAAAGGTCTTTTTGGTTCAGACTGCCTACCGCACTTGCGCATTAAAGGCTCTTTTGTAAGTTTTCACAATACTCGACTTACAAGGATCATTGACACCTGCAATTTCATGTGCCTATGTTGTACTGTATAAGACATGGCATTTATTTTTGACATAGACGTTAATTTGTTCACTGTAGTGGAAATAAAAACAGCAATGTGATGATCTTTTGCTGGTACGGGTAAAAAATTTTGTTTATTACACCATTTACAAAAAAAACCCAAAAAAATAACCATTATTAGTTTTAAAAGTAATATATGATTTTGATTCCAAAATCGTTCCTTCTAGTGTTTTGTAGTTATCTTTCAAAACGTCTGATATATCTTCATTTAAAATATTCTTCCAGATACCTATCTTGAATAAATCTGTAAATTGTGGAAAAACAAAAAAATAAAAAAATTGTATTGTTTAATCAAAGATCTATATAATTTCATAATTAATAAACTTGTTGAGAAACAAATACATGAATAAAACATTTACTTCATCCATTCTTTTTAAACACTAGAAAAGAATATCAAACACGTATCTAACATATGAATATAGTAAAACACTTTATATTCATATATGTAAAATAAAACTTTCATTTTACTACCCTATTAAGCAGGAATAATATATATCCTTCAAAAACCTTCCCTATTAAGCAGGGATAACAAAAATTGAGTATTACGGATAATGACAAAGGAAGGTTGACAAAGCTATAGATACAAGTGCCATGCCAAGATAAATTACAAAGCGAGGCAAATGTTATTTTCTTTGGCAACTTGGAGAGATAACCTTAGTTTACGCAAAATGTTCCTAAAGTTGACATTTTTCTTGAAATTCTGACTACATAAATAAACTTGAAAATATAAATTAAGATCCAATAGGCTAAAATTAGGTTCATTTTGAATAAAATTGCCTGTGTTTTTAGAATTGCAAGTTTTATATACATGCTTCTTTTTTCAGTTATGAGTTTGTGCTACATTGAATAATGCTTTATATAAAAAATCTTATCTTGTCTACAAAACATTCATTCCAAACAGAAACTTTACAATTTGATTTTTTTAAATATGTTTATGTGATAAAACAACTGACTTTTAAGGTTGTCTAATTTCTAGTATGTTATGCAAATAGTTGTCAATTTTGCATAAATTAACATGTCGGTTTCCTTAGAAAAGTTGTTTTCTTTTAAAAACATACTAAAATATGGTTAAAGTTACAGCTTTTTTCTATTATATCGTCCTTTTTATTAAACATAGCACTTATTGGTTATTCTTATGGCCTTATTGAACCCATTTTGTAAATGCAACATAGTGCTAAGTCAAGTTAGACCAGTTTTGCTGAAAATTTATCATTGAAATTTGGTGATTTATAAATGGAAAACTGATCTAACTCATATCTTCTCAAATATCTTTTTTATTTAACAATATTAATTTATGAAACTCCTTTTACCTAAAATTTTAACTGATATGGATATAAAAATCTAAAAATAATAACAAAAATCTCCAATTTATAGAACTAATGAAGTTTTTATAGCCTCCTTGAAATTTTGTAAAAATCGAGTTAGACCAGTGTTGCGTTCAGCCGTCGATGTGTCCTTCACAAAAGCTTCCCTTTTAAGCAGGGATAACAAATGTCCTTCAAAAATCTTCCAATTTAAGCAAAAAGCCTAGGAAAGATTTTTCTTCTAGAAGTTCTACATTGAAAGAGAAAGAAATTAAATTTAAATCCATTGGAAAGAAAATTCAGTTTGAATTCAATGCAGATATAGTTGAAGATCTGGAATATGCTTGCAGATTAAGTTCTGATGAAAATGTTAAAGAGTATCTGCTGCAGTCTATGGATAAGCTTAAAAAGAGAAATATATTAATCACAATTGCTGAAACTTCCCCCGGGGGCTGGAACACTGTCAAGGAATATGAAAGTCCTATTATTGGCAGTGACAGCGAAGACGAGAGAAAGCTCAAAAGGGCTGAAGCTAAGGCTGTAAAAAAGATTAAAACAACACATTCCAGATCTTCAGAATCATTAAATAAAAAAGTTTCTTATGGTAATTCATATCCTCTTTCTTTCATGCCACGTGGTTGATATGGGTCCAAGAGTGCGACGGTCACTTCCGGTCAAAGTTTTCAAGGAAACCAGCTTTTTCGGACAAGAAGGCAGCCTACAGAAAATGATGTGTGTTTCGGATGTGGAAAAAAGGGCCACTTTAGAAGGCAGTGTACACTAGCAGGAAACAGAAGTTTTGACTACAAAAAATAATGCTGAGATTAATGAAAAGTATTTACATCATTTTTGCTTACAAATGAATTCCGATTTCTTTGAATTACAGAGAGCCAAAATGTTAAAAATGTATATGTTAAAGGAAGGTTAAAACAAAATATAAAGTTTTGGGAACGAATTGGGGCTATTGAAGTTGTAACTGAAACAATAACAAAAGGTTATAAATTACCTTTTTTATATTCACCTCAGAAAATGTTTTATAGAAATAATCAGTCAGCTCTGGATAATTAAGAATTTGTAGAAGAGTCTATAGAAAAATTACTTTTAAGTAAACGTATTATTGCAACGCCATTTGTACCACATGTTGTTAGTCTGTTAATAAACAAGACAAAGGTTGATATTAGATCTGAGAATCGTCAATAAAATGTTATGGAAAGAGAAAATAAGATTTGAAGATTGGAAGACTGCTTTAGATTATTTTCAAAAAGATAGTTTTGTTTTTAAATTTGATTTATCTCAAGGCTATCATCATATTGATAATTTTCCACCACATCAAACTTATTTAGGGTTTTCTATTAAAGGTAGATATTACTGTTTTACAGTATTACCTTTTGGTCTCAGTACTGCCCCATTTATATTTACTAAACTTCTGCGGGAAATGATCAAATATTGGCGGGGAAATGGCATTAAAATAGTCATGTTTCTTGACGACGGTTGGGGTACAAAAAGTACTTACGATTTGACAAAAAGAGATGCAAAATTTGTTGAAAAAAAGTCTAATTGAGGCGGGTTTTGTAATAAATATTTAGATCCTGTTGAACATATTGAATGGACAGGTTTATTGTGGAATAGTGTAGATTTTAAGTTAGCTATACCATGTATACCGGAAAGAAGAATTCAAGATCTTAAAGAAACACTAGGTTTTGTTTTAGGTAGATCTAAAATTTCGGCCATATTATTAGCAAAATGTGCCGGGAAAATTATTTCTATCATGCCTGTAGTTGGGAATGTATCACGTTTAATGACCAGAAGAATTTATCTGGTAATTGATAAAAGCAATTCATGGGATTGTATTTTAAGCATTAAATCGGATCAGAAATGCTTATCAAAATTAAAGTTTTGGTTACAGAATGTTGATATGATAAATTATAGATTATTAAAACCCTATAGTAGAGCTCAAATTCTGGTTTATTCAGACGCAAGTGCCAGTTGGAGCATATATAGTAAAATCTACAAATACAGTTTTTCACAATGTTTGGTCAACCTAAGTAAAAGCTATTTCTTTAGGGAGATAAAAGCTATTTCTTTAGCAATGAAAGCGTATGGTCCAATTTTAGCAAATTAATCGGTTAAGTGACACTCTGATTCGCAGAGTTGTGTGTCTGTAATACAGGCAGGTAGTTTTAAGTTAGAATTACAGGAAATGGCACTTGAAGTATTTGAATTATGTTTAAAATAGATAAAAAATATAATATAGATTTATGCATTCATTTGGTACCCAGAGAAGAAATGGTATTGCAGATAATTTTAGCAAAATTTTAGGTACAGACAGTTGGGAAGTGACTTCCTATTTTTTCGAGTTTATAGACAAAAAAATGGGGTCCTCATATCGTAGATAGATTTGCTTCTTCTGCTAATACTAAATTGCCTCGTTTTAATTCTAAGTTTTACGACTATGAAACAGAGGCTGTAGATGCTTTTACCAAGGATTGAGCAGGTGTCCTAAATTGGATAGTACCACCAATTTATTTGGTTGATAAAACAATTTTTCATCTTTTATCTTGTGAGAATTTATTTTAGATATTTTAGAGTTTAATGAAGGACAGGACCTTTTTGTTAAAGGGGTTAATGCAAAGTGTGTTTTTAGTTCTGAAAAGTTTAAAAGCAAAGTTTTAGCAATTAAGCTTTAAATGATATCAGCATATTATCTAATATGGTTGCTTATCAGGAATATGTTTAATAAGGAAGATTTGTGAAGTGTGTATGTTATCCCTGCTTAATAGGGAAGTTTTTTGTGAAGGATATATGCTATCCCTGCTTTATAGGGAAGATTTTGTAAAATATATATAATTCCTGCTTAATAGGGAAGAATTTGCGACACATGTTATCCCTGCTTAATAGGTGTGACTTTGTGAAGGACACATGTTATCCCTGCTTAATAGGGAAGATTTTGAGAAGGACACATGTTATCCCTGCTTAATAGGGAAGTATTTTGTGAAGGACATATGTTATCCCTGCTTAATAGGGAAGATTTTGTGAAGGACACATGTTATCCCTGCTTAATAGGGAAGATTTTGTGAAGGACATATGTTATCCCTGCTTAATAGGGAAGATTTTGTGAAGGACACATGTTATCCCTGCTTAATAGGGAAGTATTTTGTGAAGGACACATGTTATCCCTGCTTAATAGGGAAGATTTTGTGAAGGACTCATGTTATCCCTGCTTAATAGGGAATTATTTTGTGAAGGACATATGTTATCCCTGCTTAATAGGGAAGTATTTTGTGAAGGACATTTGTTATCCCTGCTTAATAGGGAAGATTTTTTTGAAGGATATATATTATTCCTGCTTAATAGGGTAGTAAAATAAAAGTTTTATTTTACATATATGAATATAAAGCGTTTTTACTACATTGTATATTCATGTTAGATAATTGTTTGATATTCTTTTCTAGTGTTTAAAAAGAATGGATAAAGTAAATGTTTCTCAACAAGTTTTTTAATCGATATGCAATTATATCAATCTTTGATTAAACATTATAATTTCTTATTTTTTCGTTTTTCCACAATTTACAGATTTATTCAAGATAGGTATCTGGAAGAATATTTTAAATGAAGATATACCAGACATTTTGAAAGATATCTACAAAAAACTAGAAGGAATGATTTTTGAATCAAAATCAAATAATACTTTTAAATCATATAATTGTTATTTTAAAGTTTTTTGTAAATGGTGTAATAAACACAATTTTTTACCCGTACCAGCAAAAGATCATCACATTGCTGTTTTTATTTCATCTACAGTGAACAAATTTATGTCTATGTCAAAAATAAATGCCATGTGTTATACAGTACAGCATAGGCACATGAAATTGCAGGTTTCAATGATCCTTGTAAGTCGAGTATTGTGAAACTTACAAAAGAGTCTTTAATGCGTAAGTGTGGTAGGCCGTCTGAACCAAAAAGACCTTTGTCTTCCGGTCATATGAGAATGTTAGTGACAAAATTTGGAATGGACGAAAATCTGTATAATTTAAGATTTATAACAATGTGTCTTTTTTCATATGCAGGTTTTTATCGTTTTGATGAAGTAGTTGGATTAAAGGGCTGTAACGAAAATCAGGCTAAACTTTTCATTGATTCTAGTAAAACAGACAAATATAAAATGGAAATTTGGTTATTATTATAATGGAGTACAATAATAATTCCACTTGTCCAGTGAATTCGAAATATTTAGAAAAATATTTATCGAAATGTAAAATTTCTAAAGAAAGTGAAGAATTTTTATTCAGACAAATTTCTTTTTGTAAAAAGAACAATTGTCATAATATTAAGAAAAGTTCAGCATATATTATATACAACAGCTAGAGAGGTTATGTTAAAAATTTAAAATCCATAATTTTAATCAAATCGCAATTCGGTTTGAGATCAAGTGGTACTACTAGTGCAGCTCGTAATGGAGTTTCAGATAGATTATTTAAGGAACATTGTCGTTGGCGATCAGAAAATGCTAAAGCTGGTTATGTGTGGGAAGATGATATTATGAAAAGATCAGTTTCATTAAATCTTGTAATTTAGTTTCCCGAACTTTTTAGTCGAAATAAATATTCCGTGTGTCATTGCTACTCCTATAAAGTGTTTATTTATTATAACATTAATGATAAGATAATAAATAATTTATGTTTGGCTGAATGAAATGGAAGAAAACATAAATATATTGATTAACGTTACGTTAAGGTTATTCTTAATGCTTTAAGATATTAAAACTTATGTTTAAGATAATACACACATAATTAAATGTTAAGTGCAGGGACACATATACTTAAATCAAACATTAGTTTGAGTGTTGGGCAAACTAAGTGAACCGCAACGGCTGTGTCATAAGGTAACGTTTACTAGTGTTATTTAAATTATACAGCATGTAACTCTCTCACTCCACTTATTGACAAGTTTGGTCCTTTTTACTAAGAAATACAGCAAATTGTTAAGTACTTTGAATGTTTTCCTCTGAGCTCCTTTATTACTGTAAATCACTTTATATTCGCGTGATCTTTATTTCGCGAAAACCCTACCGCCTGGTTATTTCGCGTATTCATGAATTCGCGATGACAGGGTCAGAAATTTATATTCGCGATATAACAGGGTGATTTACGTTAATATCCATATTGTGCCGCACTTATTCACGGTAAATGTTAATGGTATTAATTAGAGACAGTTTTTTATTTATATATTTCATAAACAAAATGTACCTACATACATGTAATTCACTTATTATGAACGGTTTTTCTAATCGTTTGTCAAATTTGGTTATTGTTTGCAAATAGCGTATTTGATAAAACGTTAAATGTTTGTAAGAAGGTGTAATAGACTTGTTTATAAAACTTCATATACAGAATGAAAATTGTCCGTTCATCACTGCTTTACCGTAAATTTGTTGTTATCTAAACAATATGTGTTCACTTTTGTCTGTAAAGTACAAAGTTTGTGGATATTGTCGGATTTTTTTAGCTTTTTGTGTTTGAAATACATGTACTCATGAGGAAAAAGGAATTGCAAAAATCTGTTGGTAAACCTTCATATCTTTATTATGATGTAAATAAAACATTTCACATATAAATTATTTTGTAATCAGTTATTGTATTCATTTTCAAACTTAATCACAATTCGAAAAAAATATTATCAGATTTATTTTTTATAATGTATGTTATGTTATGAAATTAACGCGGCATCATGAATTCGCGACGCAGCCGATTCGTGAATAGCGAAAATTAAAACATCGCGAAAAATACCGGATTTACAGTATTATACAAAAGCTCTAAATTTTACTCAAGTCTTTCGGGATCATTGATGCCAGCACTATTAAGTGTTGAGAATTGAGTACCGCTCAAGCCGGTGCTAGGGGGCGTGAGGGATGTTGCACCTATTCATTATCCCTCATGTACAGACTCAATCAAACTGAGTCTGCAATTCTTATGTAATTTTGTTGTGATTAATGCTTCCAGGGGATCACTTTGTTTCCAGATTTTTACACAACAAGATGCATTTATAGGTCTGTCCCTTGTATTAAAAAAAATATGGTTAAATATGCTTACATTTAGTATATCGGTTTTCACACCTCTTTTTCTTATAATATTCCATTGGTATATTTCAATAATTTTGTGAATATTTGAATGTTGACAAATATTAAATCGTACATATACTGTAGGTGCTTTATTATTATATTATAGATTCTATCTTATATTGATGATAATAATTTTATTACAGAAAAAAACAACAACATAATATTAGTATTTAAGATTGTGTTTATTTATGGTCAGCCAATATATATAAATCAAGTTGATTCACACATATACAAATCATACATATCTTATTTCTCATATATTACCATGCCTTATAGACAATAACATTACAAACCTTGAACAAATCAAGCCTAATTTCATTATTTCAAGACCAGAATTTATTATGCAATTTCAATTCGCTATCTGTACATGATCTCAATCTTTTATCTGCAAACAATCTGAATTTTATATCTTCTACTCTGTCTCAAAATTTTCTCTATTTATACACAATGTCAATTCCCTCTATCTTTTTTACATCATGTTAAAACAAATATCTTTTCTTCATTTTTTTATCATTTAGTGGTGTAACAGAAAACCTGCAATGGGTTTGTCTTCTTCATTTTCCAGAAACAGGCGCGTTTTTCTTTATTCTTAGAAATGATATTAAATTTGCACAAATACATATTTTCTTTAATTTGTGGCTGCTTGCTTAAATTCTTATGTCTATCATTCACCTATATTGTCCATCATTGATCTATGATATATCACTGCTCACTGAAGCATGCATACATCAAAATAAACGAGCGTTTAAATAGAAGCAATAGCACAAACCCATAACAAACATGAAATAATGAATCAATTTTGGTACAGTACACAACTAATGATATCATGCAGATGCTAGAAATATTATATATACAAATACAGAAAAATCTTTCACAAGTGAAAAACCTGTAATAGAATAATTGATAAAAAGGAAAAATGATAGAAGTATGTATGTGCAACACAAAATACTACAATACAACATAAAAATGAATGCTTAAACGTCATATGACGTCAATGAATCAATTGATGTCAGGGAAATTACTTCTTCGCTTAATGTAGTTCCAACATATTTTTATCAATTTTCTTTTTTGTTAGCATGTTATAATGGCAATAGATATTAATTTTTCATGCATTTTAGTATAAGGTTGCACTGTTTATCTTTCAAATGCTTTGTAATTATACATTTCAGCACATATTAACTCAGAACCGTGCATTATTCTACAACAATGCAATCAAAATTGACTTCCTAACTATAATTCTAGATACACAAATAATTTATAATTAAACAGACAACTTTCTATTACTTTAGCTCTTTGCTCCAAACTGAATGAACAGTAGCTTTGCAATTCCTATCCAATGACTGTTAATGTTCAGTATGTAAAGGAAATGGTGCGGCAGAATGGTGTAACAAAACTGTGTAAACCCTTATTTAATTTACATTTGGTTCCAGAAGAGTAAGGGTTAAGCACTGGATAAAAAAGTATAAGGCACTGTTCAAATCTTCTCTTGGAGAATATTACTTTTGTAAACATTTTCTACATAAATTTTTAATTCCAAATCTTAACAAATCAGTCATTAACATGCTTGGAAAAAAAATCTTTCACTAAAGTATTATATACATATGCAATATATGTAATTTGTAGGACAGCATTATTTCTGAAATCGAACAATTTAATGCCCTTAAATTGCTTGACAATTCAATTTCCATCTGACAGTAGATTAGTATTAGCAAAAGTGAGCTTTCCCTAATATGGGACATACAATTTTTTCACACCTAGAGCTCACTGTTATGAAATAACTTTTTTAAATATTTATTATAATGCTTTTAAAGCTTGTTTTGGTAGCTGCAAAATGACTAGTAAATGTATCACATTTAAAATCATTTATATTATTTCTCAATGGTTTTTTGCATAACAAACTTGTTCAGCTTTTAAGCAGAACAAATACATTTATTTTTTTAATTTCAGGGATTTTTAACGACGAAGAAAGAACTAAAAACAACTATACAGCAGTGTAGAATCATGTCAGGCTTCCTCACACATGTAGGTTGACTGAATATAAAATGGTTACATATACTTACAACATGGAAGCCAGATCTCATAGAGTTAAAAGCAACACCGGTACATTCTAAACTTAACTGTTCAAAACATAAACCAAGCTAAATATTCAAAATGAAACAAAATATGTTTGGTATGCCAAATTTAAAAGAATAACAGCAATAAAGATAAAATATTGATAAACTTCACAATATAATGTAGCTGATACCATAAAACACCACACGTGACAAACTGCTCTAAAGTGATTCTGTCAGGGACATGAACCAATGGACAAATTACCAGACACCTTTACTATCTTTAACAAGTGCAATGTGGACAAAAATTACTTAAAATAACTGCCAATACTATTTAGTCTGCCAAGCACTATAAAAAATTAAACAATATAGTCTTAAACCTTTGTCCTGATGGATTAATGCCTGATCTAGATAATATTCAAAGAAAAATTATCCTAATGCAGTATTCCTTTAAAAATTACATGCCTGTCTGTATAAAATATATAAACAAAGAAAAAAACAAAATGATCTGCAACATTTTGTGATTCTAGATAAAATCAAATTCCACAGGTAAGGTAAATGTATATAAACAAATATGTAACAGATAAAAAATTCTCATATTTCAATTTTTTTTCTACAAAACAAAATTATATTTATCACATTTTCTGATATACAAACCAAGGTTTATCTATAAAATCTTCGTTTTGCCTGTCTTGGAAGGGAAGCATGATATTGTAACACAATTACAAAAATTCTGATCCAATATCACCAATAGTTTGGAAGACAAAGAATAATATATTAATGATCATAATCCATATATCACATGATATGTATAGGATTTAACACAAGTTATAACATCATATTGATTTATATTACATCTTCATCATTAAGTATATATAGGCAAGCATATGACAAACTTTGTAGTATTCCTAGGCAGCATGTAGGAACTGAATGAACGTAAGAATTCTTTTATTGCAAGGTACTTTCTATCGCATGAGATAAGAAAGTCAAAAGACATCTGAAAAAGGACGAGGCAAAACCTTCCTGTGTCAACATCACCCATTCACTTTACATGGCATTGCTGACACCATGACTTTTTTTATCATACATTATGCTATGTTAAAGAATTTTAAAGTCATACAACATTGTAATATTAAAGAAGTGCATAGTGGTTTTATAACACCGGTACATTAAAAAAATAAACTTAGCAATACAATATTTTAAAATTGAACATTGTTAATTTTGTTAGATGTTAAGTAACATCAACACTGTAAAGGTCATAATAATGGTGGTTTTGCAGCTTTACTGGTGAAGACTCCTTCGTACATTATTTCAGGCGCTTGAGTAGAATCTTCGACCTTCCATAAGCTACCAAGAGGGTACCCGAAGACTCTGACAGGATTCGAACCCACTGCTGTGAGGGGCACATGATTTAAAGTTGACTGCCCTAAAATCTGGGCCAGGTAAGAAATGTTTATTGGTTATAAAACATTTATAAACAAGCTAGTTTGATTTAACTAAATGACTGTCACTATGACACCATACTGCTGTGTTTTCTACACCTCTATCTTACTACAGTAGTCTGGCACCAGGATGACATAACATGATCATGTGAAAATCTCAGTAACAATAAAATCTCAACAACAGATATAAATATGTTATACATATGAAATCTTTGTTACAACATTAAACTAATACTGGTTAATATTATAGTAATATTTCTCCGCTTTTAATGAACTATGTTCAAAATGACAAGGCAAAACTGTGAACAGATTTCTTCACCAAAGTTACCATTATAAGCTAAACATCTTTTAAAGAAGAGCTTTCAAAGGAACAGCACACTTCATTTTTCCTCAGTACTTGATAATACATTGAAAATTTTCTAATAAAGAGATAAGTTGGATTAAAAGTCATATTAACAAATGATATTGTAAAAGGTTAAAATTATTTTGGCTTTGAGAAATGTATGATTATTATAGCTGCACACAATAATTGTTCAAGGCCTTTTTAGAACACATATCAACATGTGTCATATAATATTACCCATTTACCTACTGAATTTGTTGAAGGGGCTTCAATATTAACATAAAAAAGTTGATCCACCAACAGTGTAGGACCTGGTCAGACTATACGGATGTACCGGCTGGCCTGACTCTATACTGATGACAATGACTGATTACCTTCAATTTCAACAGGCTAAAAGTTCAAGGCCCATTATACCTCACAAATGCTTTTATTTCTATTTCTCAAAAGCTTTTTAATTCTGGTGTACTATATAGTATCCAAAAAGTTACTCATTGGCTAATTACCTGAACCGTCTTTTTCATCTGTTGTTTTTTGTCGAGTAGTACCAGTTATAGTGATGTAGTATTTTGTATGGAAGAAACAATACTACTTTGTTTACATTTTGCTACTTTTATGACAATTATTACACATTTATCGTTACTTTTTCAGGAGACAATCATGTAACATTTCCCTAAGACCATTATTTAAACATTATAAAAATTCATGCTTTCCCTTTCTATAGGAGTAAAAATTCATTTGTTTCTGAGGCATAATGTGCCTTTAAGCAGTTCCAGTTAAGAAAAACTAAATAATGTATTGAGGTTTACAAACTATACAAGGTCACTTGTCTTGTCGTAATATAAATCAGCAAGAACACAGCAATTCATTGAGAAAAATAGTAGAAAAATCAAAACCTTACCTTATAAAAAAAGTATGTAACATATCTTGTACCCTATAGTCATCTTAACACATTTATAATATACATGAAATGTATGAATATCCACATGCATGCATTTCCTCCTTAACTTTAAAAAAAGATTTAAACAAGTTTTTATATAAAAAACACATACAAAGAAAAATGTTAAAGGTAACAAAAATGGGATATAACTTGATGGCAAAATGACCACTATTCTATTTTCTTTGACATTTCCTCACTTCAACTAACAAAAGAGACAAAGTTCAAACTTACACACTGTCACCTTAGTGCAGTAACGGTTAAACTCCTTATATAATTCATGAGGGTTTACCCTGTTACTACACTAAGGTGATAATAAACAACTG